>NC_084739.1:36903843-37203843 GCF_033978785.1 Entelurus aequoreus
GAAAACCAACTTCACACACACACACACACACACACACACACACACACACACACACACACACACACACACACACACACACACACACACACACACACACACACACACACACACACACACACACACACACACACACACACACACACACACACACACACACACACACAGCATTCATAACTTAGTGTAATTTAATATCACTTGTAATGCTGTTATATTATTACTTGAAATAGTATGTAATGTGGTGATACACTTTTATGATTGATTATTGGTCCCTACGAATCTCTCCCACACAAACCTATAAGATCTCATACAAAAAGTAGTGATGCCTGCTGGTCAAAATAAATACATATGTTTTTTTGTATATTATAAAAATATGCCTAGCTATATAATCATTGCGAAATGCAGATGAATAATTAGCATAACTGGCCATGACACATGCACATGTATTTTTTCTTAAATTCTAAACAAATGATAAATGTATTAAGAGTAGAATTGTCAAACAATATTCATTCAGATTAATCACACGTTTGTGTTTTGTTGACACAAATGCAATGGTATTGTCAGTATGTCAAACACAAACATTTTTAAAATGTTTTACTTGAATGCACTACATTTATTTGCTCAAAACTTGATAAACGTTTTGTGTAAAGTCCTGTTGGCAGTGTTGGGCAGTAGCTTGTTACATGTAGCGAAGCTACGTAGCTTAACTACATTCGCAAGTTTTTAAACGAGTAGCTTAGCTAATTTTAGACCCATGTAGCGGGTAGCTTCGCTACAACTCTACAAGCTACAAATGAAGAGAGAGGGAGAAGAGAAAGAGAAAATAAAAATAAAAATGGACTCCACGGGCAGGGGACAAAAATATACAGAAAAAAATCAAAGATGATTGGTTGGTTAACTTGCACTGCTTGCAGAGCGTCTCCAGGCCTATAGACACATCAGCACTACACCCTGGACAATGGGCATATGCACACAAACCCCCCAGCCCCACCCCACGCCTTCACCACCGCTTGATTCGCCTTCGGGGCGATGGACGGCTGAGTAGCGCTGAAACAGCAGCAGCCGGCCTCCGTACCTCCCACTCCCTGCCCTCTGTTGCAAGTTTTGTTGATTCTATGTAACATGTTTATGTGTGCTGTGGCTATGACTTTTTTTCCTTGGCCTTAGTCTGGACACCCTCCCTGGAGTCCAGCCTTTGACTGAATTTTTTTCAGTCCCCCCCCAGTGTTTACCTGTTTCTCACCTTTTTTTGTAAGGGGCGTCAGAAGTTGGCAGACCCGTCAGCGATCCTGTTCTGTCTCCCTGTGATGTTTGTCTGATCTTGAATGGGATTGTGCTGAAAATCTAAAATTCCTCTCGGGGATTAATGAAGTACTTCTGATTCTGATTCTGATTCTGATTAATATTAGGGCAAAACATTACAGACAGGCCAATCAGAGGCAAGATAGGGCTGGTCATCGAACCAGGTAGGGAAATCACAACAGACACGCACATGACGACGAGAGAGTCGGAGAAGAGAAGTAGGAAAATTCAAGCGGGCGATTTAAAAAAAAAAAAACCTAGTGGAAGATGGCAGAGGGATTTTCTTTTTTAGATTTTTCTTTTGCCGATGTAGACGACATCCAGGGAACCCACAATGTGTCTACTTAGCCACATTTGGGCAAATGTATGCGTTTGGATAAAACAATGCCCAAAACATTCATTTTAGTTGATCACCCTGTAAACCCAAATGAAAACTGCTCTCGACATGGAAGACGTGGAACACACATTTAAGAACACACATTAAGGTGAGTTGAGTTCATGAAAAGTTTTACTGCACATAACTATTATCAACTGTTCCCAAACAACACACAAGTCATTGTTTTTTTCTCAATCTTTTGGTATATGCTGTTTTTATTTACTGTAGGTAGACACAATGAATAACATTATAAAGTTGGGCCAAAGAAAATGCACACTAAAATAAATATATACAGTGGGGTGAGGGGACCCCCAAAGGGAGTTGAAGGGTGTCCCTTGTTAAATGACAGTTAATAGTAATGTACCCTTATTGGGGCCATTTGCGGGTTTCATATTCACACTCTCTGTTACATTTACATTATTACCTATGTTATTGTCATTTTGCCACTGTAGTTTCTGTTAAAACAGTAATTTATCCTGTGCTGAAAAGTCTCCATTAGAGTATACAGTATATTATGATGTTTATTTTTCATTATTATGATTTCATCGCCTTTTATTTAATTTGTTTCCTGTGTTTTGCCCTTATTTGGTACATGGTACACAATTCTAAATACATTTTACAAAGTCAGACCACGGCCATGTTTCTAGCTCGTGTTTATTTGAATAAACAATCAAACTGAGCATTTTTCTCTTGTTTGGTGGAAAGTTGTACATGAAGTTATATATTTATATATAATGTAGATTTAATGTAGCAAACTACTTTTGCCGTGTAGCTTGTAGTGTAGCTTGCTACAATTCTCTGGGGGTAGCTTCACCTGGGGCTTAACTATATTTAATCAAGAGTAACTTGTAGCTTAGCTTACTACATTTTTAAGTAGCTTGCCCATCACTGCGTGTTGGATATATTTTGAAGTGAAATTTACCACTGAGCACACCAGTCGGCATCTTCTCACTCATCTTTGCACTGAATTACGCATTTATCTGATCACTGACCGTATAACAACTAGTGTCGCATTTCTGTAACCACCTGCAGTTAAGGTAAACTGGTAAAGGGGCATGTGCGGTCCAAATAAATTGATTAATTTATACATGAATAATCTGACAGTTTTTTGTGATTAATCATATACATTAACACGTTAACTTTGACAGCCCTAAATCAAATTTTAATTTTTCAGCCTGTTCTCATATTGAGAAAAATGTTTGTCTTTTTATGCAACCAAATGCTAAAAAAACTGCATGCAAAAATAACGAATTTGCAAACCAAAAATTTTGGGGGTAAAAAAAAAGTGGATTTGTGGAAAATAAACAAATAAAAAAAGAAACGTTTTAGTTGCAAGTTACATAGAGGGGCAAGAATTACGTCAATAACGAATAAAGCAAAATATTTTCTGGAGAAATAAATCACTCCATATTCTCTACTGCTCACTAGTGTTACCATATCTGAGTTATTGTGTAGAAATATGGGGAAACAACTACAAATGTGCGCTACATTCACTAACCGTGTTCCAAAAAATATATGTTAGAATAACATGTACTGTTGTCTATCAAGAACATTTAAACCCTTTATTTATTTAATCAAACATATTGAACTTTTATGATTTGGTGCATTTTCAAACAGCTTAAATTATGTACAAAGAAAAATCTAACCTGCTACCCAATAATGTACAACAATTCTTCTCAACTAAAGAGGACAAATATAACCTTAGAGGAAAATCTAATTTAAAACATCTGTATGCACGTACAAAACTTAAAACATATATCATATCAGTATCTTGAATAAATTATGGAATGGATTAATCAAATAAGTCAAACAATGTACTAATATGATCCAGTTTAAGAAACTGTTCAAACACAAAGTGTTCACCAAGTACAAGGAAAAATAATATTGATAAACATCTTGAATACTTTGAAAAATGAGATACGTGAATCATAAATTACTTAACTATTTATTTATGACAACTTTATATATTATTTGTTTATGTATACATTTAAAAATTATTTACTTACTAATTTGTCTATTTATTTACTGATGTATTTTTTTATTCTTTGTGGTGTTACATATTGAGTATAAACCAGGGGGTAAAAACTGATAGATAGATAGATAGTACTTTATTGATTACTATCTATCTATCTATCTATCTATCAGTTAGCAGGTTAGATTTTTCTTTGTACATAATTTAAGCTGTTTGAAAATGCACCAAATCATAAAAGTTCAATATGTTTGATTAAAGTAAAAACTGATATGATACAAAAAGGGGTAGGCTGAAATAGGCTCTGCTTCCTTACTCATTTTTGGACTTGGGGCGGCATAGCTCGGTTGGTAGAGTGGCCGTGCCAGCAACTTGAGGGTTCCAGGTTCAATTCCCGCTTCCGCCATCCTAGTCACTGCCGTTGTGTCCTTGGGCAAGACACTTTACCCACCTGCTCCCTGTGCCACCCATACTGGTTTAAATGCAACTTAGATATTGGGTTTCACTATGTAAAATGCTTTGAGTCACTAGAGAAAAGCTCTATATAAATATAATTCACATTTCACATGCTGTATTGAGAAACTGGAAATATGTGATGCATCATATTGTAATTGTATGAATGTTCCAAATAAACTAACACCACAATGTGCCACAGGTCCATAAATAAACAAGCGGCGTTGTGGGCCGCACTTCTGGTTTATGTATTTCACTGGTAAGGCTAAGTCAGGAGTCGGCAACCCAAAATGTTGAAAGAGCCATATTGGACCAAAAAAAATAAAATAAATCTGCCTGCATTGAGTCGCAAAACATGTAAAGCCTTATATAAGTGTTAAAATGAAGGCAACACATGATGTAAGTGTCTATATTAGCTATATTAAACTACTATCAAAATGTGTCGCAGGCTGATGCAAATCTTCGTTGACAGAAATGTTGAAATGTAATATTTATTCTACACATTTTTACAACATTGGAAAACATTACTAAAACGGAGGCTTTTCAGAGGATGTGAAAACTCCTGGAACTTACTTGCTTAGAATGGCCAAGTGTAAAGATGTGTATTTTCAATTTGAATGAAACGGAAACTACAAACAAAATCACCTCAAATATACCTAAAATATGAGGCATAATGGTGCATTATTTACAGACAACTAGCATAAATAGCATATTAGCATCAATTAGCTTGCAGTCAGGCAGTGACCAAATATGTCTGATTAGCACTCCACACAAGTCAATAACATCATCAAGGCTCACCTTTGTGGATTCACGCACAGCATAAAACGTTTGATAGACAAATAGAGACAAAGAAGGAGTGGCATAAAACACGTCTTTCTGTGGCAGCATCAAGGAAAGTTGTAGATGTAAACAAACTACGGTGCGTTCAAGGACTGCCGACATCAGGACAAAATGGCGCGCGCCAAATACTCTCATCAGTGAAGAATGTTTAATGTAAACAGTGGGATTTCTAACAATTAGGAATGTTTGTGTCATGTTTGTCCTCCTACAGAAACCATATTAAAACAAAACCCCCTTTTATTTTTTTTTCATCTTTTTCCATTTTCATACATTTTTGAAAAAGCTCCAGGGAGCCACTAGGGCGGCGCTAAAGAGACACTTTTGGCTCGAAAGCCGCGCGTTGCCGACCCCCAGGCTAAGTATAACCAAAATAAAAAATAATGTACAGTCTCCATGGTCTGTCTTCTCAGCTTGTGGAGGTGTGCTGCACGCTTCCACACCTCGCTTTTCCCAATAGTGGTAATGGACACTTCCCGGGTTTTTGGAGGTGCCCTTCATGTCTGGCTCTTTGTACCCACAGCAAATACACACTCTGCATGACACTACAAACACTTCAAGTCTTTCACTTTTAATACATGCCGTGTGGGAATTTGGAGCAGAATAACATATGACAGTGGTTCTCAACCTTTTTTCAGTGATGTACCCCCTGTGAACATTTTTTTAATTCAAGTACCCCCTAATCAGAGGAAAGCATTTTTGGTCGAAAAAAGGAGATAAAGAAGTAAAATACAGCACTATGTCATCAGTTTCTGATTTATTAAATTGTATACAAAATATTGCTCATTTGTAGTGGTCTTTCTTGAACTATTTGGAAAAAAAGATATACAAATAACTAAAAACTTGTTGAAAAATAAACAAGTGATTCAATTATAAATAAAGATTTCTACACAGAAGTAATCATCAACTTAAAGTCCCCTCTTTGGGGATTGTAATAGAGATCCATCTGGATTCATGGACTTAATTCTAAACATTTATTTTGTTTAAGTATTATTCAATAAATATATTTATAAAGGATTTTTGAATTGTTGCTATTTTTAGAATTAAAAAAAAAAAATCTCACGTACCCCTTGGCATACCTTCAAGTACCCCCAGGGGTACGCCTACCCCCATTTGAGAACCACTGACATATGATGTAAGCGCCAAATCTACCAAATATACATACGTCGAATACATGAATTCATGGGAAACACTGTGGTTGTTTATTTTTTGCTCGCTTTCCGACTAAATAGTTATGAGAACACGTACACAGAGTATAGACACTTCCAGTTTTAAGCTTTCATCCACTGACCTTTATCGAGACAGTTTTTTCATTACTTGAGGTCAGACAGATGAAATATTAAAACTCTGATATCCAAACACTATTCCAGGAAAGACCTGTAAATTTAAAACCCTCCAGTGATGTGAAGCAGTGCGGACGGTTCCACTTGAGTAAACCCCGTCCATCTCACGCTCGAAGGTGGCTTAAACAAATGAACTACAGTGTGACCGTGATCTGTTCGGGGTCAAGACGAAGAATGACGGAGCAAGTGTGTGATTCGAAATGCAAGGCTCGGAGGGGGAAGAGTCTTTTTTCTGGAACATGAATGTCCTCATGCAGCCTTTAAAGGTGTGCTTAGGTCCCAGACAAATAGGCTTGAGTGTTCTCCGTCACCCTGCGCCCCCGCCTTCTTGCCTCAGCCGTTTCCTGCTAATGAGAGAAGCCGGCTAGGCCACATTAGTGGTGCTGCATTAACTGTTGCCACATGCTGCTGAAACCTTAAGTAATACACCTGTAATTCTTCCTCCATTTGTTAATATTCTACAAAAGTCAATGTTTCTGAGCAGTCACAGTTTGATTCTTCATTCACACCTGCTTACACTTTTACTGTGACCTGCTTTAACTTTAACCGCTTTAAGGAGGTTGTGTAAAGTGGCCACATAATCTATAATAATACCCACATAAAAGCGCACAGTCCAACTCAGGGGTAATTACTTTCCCTCTGTCCGATTTGTTTCATGTAAAAACAGTACTTAAAGTATGTGACAGATGTGGAACATTTCATTTACAGAGCTAATTTAGCTGCGCATCAAAAACACTCGTATTGTGACTACTTTTTTCATGGAGTATCAGATTGATAGACATTTTTTCCAGGAATTGTTTTAAAAAACATGTCCCATTTATTGGAAACATCACATTTGGCATACGCATCAGGACAGGAGTGTCAAACTCATTTTAGATCGGGGGCCACATGGAGAAAAATCAACTCCCAAGTGGGCCGGACTGGTAAAATCACGGCACGATAACTTATGAGCAAATACAACTTCAGATTGTTTTCTTTGTTTAAAAATAGAACAAGCACATACTGAAAATGTACAAATCATAATGTTTTTTTTTTTTTTTACACTTAAAGTTAAAGTATCAATGATTGTCACACACACATTGGTGAAATTATCCTCTATATCCATCACCCTTGATCACCCCCTGGGAGGTGAAGGGAGGAGTGAGCAGCAGCGGTGGCCGCGCCCAGGAATAATTTTGGTGATTTAACCCCCAATTCCAACCTTTGATGCTGAGTGTCAAGCAGGGAGGTAATGGGTCCCGTTTTCATAGTCTTTGGTAAGACTCGGCGGGAGTTTGAACTCACGACCTACCGATCTCAGGGCAGACACTCTAACCACAAGGCCACTGATTACCGAATTTTTCGGACTATAAGTGGCAGTTTTTTTCATAGTTTGGCCGGTGCGACTTATACTCAGGAGCGACTTCTGTGTGAAATTATTAACACATTACCGTAAAATATCAAATAATATTATTTAGCTCATTCACGTAAGAGACTAGACGTATAAGATTTAATCGGATTTAGCAATTAGGAGTGACAGATTGTTTGGTAAACGTATAGCATGTTCTATATGTTATAGTTATTTGAATGACTCTTACCATAATGTTACGTTAATATACCAGGTTGGTTATTTATGCGTCATATAACGTACACTTATTCAGCCTGTTGTTCACTATTCTTTATTTATTTTAAATTGCCTTTGAAATGTCTATTCTTGGTGTTGGATTTTATCAAATAAATTTCCCCCAAAAATGCGACTTATACTCCAGTGCGACTTAAATATGTTTTTTTCCTTCTTTATTATGCATTTTCGGCCGGTGTGACTTATACTCCGGGGCGACTTATACTCCGAAAAATACGGTAATAATATTCTACCTTTATTTGACGTTATTTATACTTTCTGAATAAATTATGTGATAATGTTCATCAGTCAACTCATGGGTGTTAATTTTCAATCTATCAAGATAAAAAAAATTCTACCAAAATTAATTTACAGGATGTTATTTATGTAGTTTGATCATTTTCCTCCACTGGTGCACTAACATCATGTGTTTTTTTAATTTTTTTTTTACATATCCAATCCAATCCAATCCACTTTATTTATATAGCACATTTTAAACATCGAAAATGTTTCCAAAGTGCTGCACAACAATATTAAAAACACGATTCAAATATTATCCTTAGCTCCACCAATGACTGATTAAAAACAACATAAATAAATGTAAAACCAATATAAAAACAATATATAAATACATATGATTAAAAAAAATTTTAAAGGGTAAGACCAAGTGAAAACAATAAATAGAAATAAACATTTAAAAAAACTCAGAGGACCACAAAACTCACGTGGTGTTAAAAGCCAGAGAATAAAAGTGGGTCTTAAGACAAAACTTAAAACACTCCACTGTGGGAGCAGTTCGAACTTGGAGGGGCAGAGTGCTCCAGAGCTTGGGGCCGACCACAGAGAAGGCCCTGTCTCCCCTGGTTTTAAGCCCCATTAATATGTAGCATCATCTACAAAAGTACAAAGAATTGCTATTGCGACATCTAGTGGACACATTTAGAACAGCAGTTACTTTCACTCAAACATTTTGGCTCATTTTTATACTTCGCAAACTCATCCCACGGGCCGGATAAAACCAGCCATACGTTTGACACCCCTGCATTAGGAGATATAATTCTATTGTTGCACGTTGAGTATTGGAAGATGAAATAGGTTTGTGTCATTTCTCTGCTGCATATTGTTATACTAAAACAAACTACAGAATGGGGGAAGAAAAGGCAAACATTTTGTGGAACAAAAACAGAACCCCCCCAAGGACCGAGGGTTCAGTCAGCGGCCAAACAGAATTGCAAAAAGAATTGCTCTTAGTGGTGCATCGGCATTGCAGGAATTTTTTAATTTCCTGTTCCTCAATAATTCTGCTCTTGTTAGGTTCTTGGACAAGATCCTGCTCTGTACCTCGTCTGATCATCTCAATCCACCAGACAAATGGAGGGAAACTTGAATGTGTTATCACTGCTTCGTGACATGATGGCACTGTGCAGGGCTTGGCCAGGACCAGAATGGAAGTATCAGTTTGAAAGGCGGTTGGACCTCAGACTGTGATGTCACACAAATTACTTGCTTAGAATGGCCAAGTGTAAAGATGTGTATTTTCAAGTTGAATGAAACGGAAACTACAAATAAAATGACCTCAAATATACCTAAAATATGAGGCATAATGGTGCATTATTTACAGACAGCTAGCATAAATAGCATGTTAGCATCGATTAGCTTGCAGTCAGGCAGTGACCATATATGTCTGATTAGCACTCCACACAAGTCAATAACATCATCAAACTCACCTTTATGGATTCACGCACAGCATAAACGTTTGATGGACAAATAGAGACAAAGGAGTGGCATAAAACACGTCTTTCTGCGGCAGCATCAAGGAAAGTTGTAGATGTAAACAACCTACGGTGCGTTCAAGGACTGTGCCAAATACTCTCATCAGTGAAGAATGGTTAATGTAAACAGTGGGATTTCTAACAATTAGGAAGGTTTGTGTCATGTTTGTCCTCCTACAAGATTAAAGATTAAGATTAAAGTACCAATGATTGTCACACACACACTAGATGTGGTGAAATTTGTCCTCTGCATTTGTCCCATCCCCTTGGGGAGCAGTGGGCAGCAGCGGCGCCGCGCCCGGGAATCATTTTGGGGATTTAACCCCCAACTCCAACCCTTTGTTGCTGAGTGCCAAGCAGGGAGGGTGATGGGTCCCATTTTTATAGTCTTTGGTATGACTCGGCTGGGATTTGAACTCCAACCTACCGATCTCAGGGCGGACACTCTAACCACTACAGAAACCATATTAAAACAAAACCCATTTTTATTTATTTTTTCCTCTTTTTCCATTTTCATACATTTTTGAAAAAGCTCCAGCGAGCCACTAGGGCGGCGCTAAATAGATGCTTTTGGCAAGATCCTGCTCTGTACCTCGTCTGATCATCTCAATCCACCAGACAAATGGAGGGAAACTTGAATGTGTTATCACTGCTTCGTGACATGATGGCACTGTGCAGGGCTTGGCCAGGACCAGACTGGAAGTATCAGTTTGAAAGGCGGTTGGACCTCAGACTGGGATGTCACAGGCTAGGACACACACCTGCCATCAAGGTGACCAATCCATCCTCCAGGCGCTTTATGAGCACTTGGTGATAAACCGGAATGGTTAGACTGCTTTTACTGTGCAAATAAAGACAACAGCAAGATGAGAAGCAGAAGTGAGTGGTAAGTGCTTTACAGAGGGGGCATTGACTTCCAGGCCTGCGGGGCTGTGGAGCCGCTTTTCAGCTGGAGGTATTCCCTCTTTAACCTCCAACCCGCCGCCCTCCCCATTGCACGCCCATTTCAGCCATTCGGGGTCAAAAAAATCACCTGCCATCACAGGTGTTGACCTGTTGTTTATTCGTAAATGTCTGAAGGACACGCTCGGAGAGAGGGAGGAGTCGCAAAGAGGTAGTGGAGGGGTTAAAGCGCCAGTCTTAAAGTAGATTTAGAAGTCCCTCAGGGGGCTGCTGTGCTAGCCTCTAAAATGAGCGCCCATAAACCGACAATGACTGAAAAAAAGACTCAGTTAACAGCTAAGTTGACATATTCCATATTCCATATATTCTACTGCTCGCTAGTGTTACCATATCTGAGTTATTGTGCATAAATATTATGGGGAAATAACTACAAAAGTACACTTCATTCATTAACGGTGTTACAAAAAAGATCAGTTAGAATAATACATAATGTTGGATATATAGAGAACATACAAACCCTTTATTCATTGAAACAAAAATACTGAAATTCCACGACATAGTGAATTTGCAAACAGCTAAAATTATGTACAAAACAAACTACAATCTGCTACCCAAGAATATACAACAATTCTTCTCAACAAAAGAGGAGAAATATAAACTCAGAGACAAATTTAATTAAAAACATTTGTATGCGCGTACAACGCTTAAGACCTTCAGTATATCAGTGTGTGGAATTAAATTATGGAATGGATTAAGCAAAGAAATCAAACAATGTACTACTTAAATCCACTTCAAGAAACTCTGCACACTTAAAGTGTTTACAAAGTACAAAGAAGAAGAACCATGTTAAACATTCTGAATTTTTGGTAACACTTTAGTATGGGGAACATATTCACCATTAATTAGTTGCTTATTAACATAGGGTTAGGGTTGGGGTATGGGTTATGGTTAGGGGTAGGGTTGGGGTTGGGGAAGACTCTTAGTTAATGGCTTACTGGTAGTATAATAAGGCCATGCAGAATAAGGCATTAATAAGTACTTAATAATGACTAATTAAGCGCCAATATGTTACTAATTTGGCAGCACGGTGGGAGAGGGGTTAGTGCGTCTGCCTCACAATACGAAGGTCCTGAGTAGTCTTGGATTCAATCCCGGGCTCGGGATCTTTCTGTGTGGAGTTTGCATGTTCTCCCTGTGACTGCGTGGGTTTCCTCCGGGTACTCCGGCTTCCTCCCACTTCCAAAGACATGCACCTGGGGATAAGTTGATTGGCAACACTAAATTGGCCCTGGTGTGTGAATGTGAGTGTGAATGTTGTCTGTCTATCTGTGTTGGCTCTGCGATGAGGTGGCGACTTGTCCAGGGTGTAATCCGCCTTCCGCCCGATTGTAGCTGAGATAGGCTCCAGCGCCCCCCGCGACCCCAAAAGGGAATAAGCGGTAGAAAATGGATGGATGGATGTTACTAATTTGCATGTTAATAAGTAACTAATTAATGGTGAATATGTTCCCCATACTAAAGTGTTACTGATTTTTTTTCCATCCATCCTTTCATTTTGTAGATAATCATATTTATCTCACCATATGAAATATAACTTACTTCACAAATTATTATTTATTTATTTATTTTTATTGTTATTACTTATGGCGTATATTGTGAATAAATTGAGAACAGGAAGTGAACAAAAGTTTTAGCAACTGCTATGTAAAGGAAAATGGGTAGGATTAAATGAGCTCTGCTTCTTCCTACTCCTTTTCGAACATGTTGAATAGAGAAACTGGAAAATGTGATGTATCATGTTGTATGCATGCATGTTCAAACTAAACACAAACTCAACTCAATATTAATATCATTGATGGAACTCAAACATACAGTTGAACCTCAACATGAAAATTTCCTAATGTTGCACAAAAACGACCAGGGCCGCCACTCCCTAAGGGCCGCCCCTCCCTACTAAGCTGTTTTAGGGCCCATTTTGCGTGAATAAGCGCATGTAAAATGTCAATTTGACAGGGTGCTTCATGTGAAATTTTACAACAACCAGATATCTAACCTTTTGCTGCTCTGTCTTTGATAAGAATATAATGGTACATTTCACAGGACATTCTCAAAGTACCACATGTGTGTTACTAAATACAAATGTGAGTGTCAGGAAAATATGTCAATTTAGGTTTTAATTTTGTTAAAATTGTTATATTAGACAATTTTATTGGTATTTTTTTTAAACAATTTATTTCCAATGGATTCGTGTGGAACATTTTTTGTAATGGGGGCTCACAATAAAATTCTGCATAGAGCCCCAATTTAGCCAGAAGCGGCCCTGAAAACGACAGTTTGCATCACCGGATTATTGTTGATTAATAAAAACAAAAAACAAATCAATGAACTTTGGCTACCTGTTTTGTATTCCTCTGGATTTTTGTGACTTTTATGTGACACTTATTCCAAAGTAAAGGCCAGCCTGGAAGCCTCAAGAGAATCAGCGGATGTTTTATGAAGTAAACATTTAAGGGAGTAGCAACACCATACAGGTCACCATCATCTTCACAGTGAACATTTGTCATTTCAGTTAAGAGTGAGGCACTGTTTTTAAAAATGCTTAAATACATGCACCTGGGGATTGGTTGATAGGCACCACTAAATTGGCCCTAGTGTGTGAATGTGAGTGTGAATGTTGTCTGTCTATCTGTGCGGCCAGCAGCTAATGAAATTTCTCCATAAATGATAATGATAAATGGGTTATACTTGTATAGCGCTTTTCTACCTTCAAGGTACTCAAAGCGCTTTGACAGTATTTCCACGTTCACCCATTCACACACACATTCACACACTGATGGCGGGAGCTGCCATGCAAGGCGCTAACCAGCAGCCATCAGGAGCAAGGGTGAAGTGTCTCGCCCAAGGACACAACGGACGTGACTAGGATGGTAGAAGGTGGGGATTGAACCCCAGTAACCAGCAACCCTCCGATTGCTGGCACGGCCACTCTACCAACTTCGCCACGCCGCCCCTACATACACAGCGTGGAGCCACTCCCATATATTGATCACCTTTATTATGGCAAATGCATGCATGTTCTAGTTTCTTAGGTGTCATTATCCAATATCACTATCAAATATCCTTATGAAGTTAAATTATCAGAGTCTGGAGAGGATACTATAACAACAACTGTTGGTGTGTCAGTATTGTCATTAAAAAAAACACAATTGAAAGACACCAAAACGCATTAATTGGATTTGTTATAATCAGCCCTTTAACTCACCCAGCATGCAGTATAAAAGTTTAAAATTATGTTTGCTGTATATATTATACGTCTAACATATATATTTTTTTATTTCTGACGGACCATACACACACATCCTCTGTGTACCTGTGTCAGTTTGCATGTACTTTTCAGAGGTGCTAAACAAAACACTCGCTAATTGGTGATGAACATTGATGAATGACATTGCCCAGGCTGTATAATACATTTGCATCTTCTCCTCCCAATATTGTGGATTTTGATGATCAGCATATATTTTGCACATTAATGAAGACAGACAAGCAAAATGGATTTCACACCTCATTCTGGTCACTTAACAGACACAATTCACTTTGCAAACGTTCAGCTTCGCGTGTGCTATCGACTTTGCACCTGTTTTAGTACACACACGCCTTTAGTAAATCAGGCCCTTATTAACTTTAACTAAAATGTAGCTAGGATAGCTGGGATAGGCTCCAGCCACCCCCGCGAGCCCGAGAGGGACAAGCGGTAGAAAATGGATGGATGGATAAAGAAGAGCAGGCAGCAGCTCACATTTCCTCATACTTTCTGTAACATTGAGGGAGAAATGACTGAAAAAAGTCTAAACTACTTTTAATTATTTTTTATTTTTTATTTTTTAAACATGTCCTGTTAGTCACTCAGGCAAATTATATTGTTGATGTAGATCCCCATATCTGCTGTACAGATTTACTTTACAAAAGAGAAGTGTGGGATACTTCTCTTGTTGAATTATTTGTATATGACTTTATTAAATTGATTTATATTATTATTTGGTGCAGCCAGACCGGAGCAGGAGGGGATAGAAAGACGAAATTGCGAGGACAAGAGGGGAATAAGAGAGAGAGACAACAACTACAACAATAGAAACAACAACAATAGAAACAACAACAACAACAGATCAACATCAGCAAATACAATATGTACAAATATGACAGTAAACATTATAGAAAATAACCAGTTAATGAAGTAGATAGTAATAACACGGAGATGACAATGAACATTATTGCACTACAAAGGGAGCAATGCAAATACCAATAGAAATAACACTATTGATAATGAAAATAAAAAAATAAAAAATACCTCTATTATGAAATTATGGAAAGAAAGAGGAGCAGACTCTAATAACCTTATAGATTGTTATGTTAAAATAAGTTAAGCTTCAGCAGTGTGCCGTGTTTCAACCCGGGCGGACAACGTTAATATATGTTTGATGAAACTTAATTATATACATGGGTGGATGTATGCATATGTGCATGACTATGTACAGTATGTATGTTTGTAACGTGAAGGTGCGTGTGGACGTGCTGTATGTACCGTGTGTAAGTGTATGTTTGTATTTGTGTATGTATCTGCGTGCGTATGTACCTATTTATGTTTGTATGTATGCATGAATGAATTAATGTGTGTATGTATGTGCAGTATATTTGTCTCCCAGTATGTGCGGGAGCCAGTGGCCTGCGGTGAGGTTAATGTCTGGTAAGGCACTGCATCATCACAGTCAGATTTACAAACATATGAACCCTAAATAGTATCTTATTCACCATGTGATTGGCAGCAGTTAACGGGTTATGTTTAAAAGCTCATACCAGCATTCTTTACCCAACTGTAGCACACAAAAAAGCACATTTAATTAAAAAAACATTATGGTCTTACCTTTCTTGCCGTTTGAAAAGAACGGGTCTTCTGTCCCGAAGTCAAAAGCAAACCTTTTAGCTCCGGCGTTGGTATACCTTTAATTATTACCTCCTGCTTCGATTGAAAGTCCAGTTTAGAAAACGGTTTTATTTTACATATGTAATCCTCCATGTTTTTAATAAAAGTCCAGGTGAGAGGAAATAAACAATAGCTTGCAAACTTTTTTTTTTTCTTCTTCTGCGGCCGAGGAATGATCTCTGGGATCACTACCGCCCTCTACCACCAGGAGGCCGGATTACTGCGAGCCTCAACCAGTACGTTTTTTGCAGCAGATTTATGAATGCTCAGCACAAGAAATACGGTACACACATACAGTTTTTGACAAAATACACTGTACATTATATACCTCAGCTAACTAAACTATGCCATAGTTTAGTCAGCTGATATAATTCATATAGCAATACAGTCTCACTGCACAGCAGCTCAGCAGTTAGCCGAGTCATTGTGCACAATCCATGTTGAGGCACAAATCAGTGACGTGCCTCAACTGGCTGCTGATCACCGCACCGTCTCTTCTCAGTATTTGAATGGCAAATGTGAAAATAAAAATAAAAATAATCTAAAACTGGTGAAGTTAAATGGAAAATAACTTTAGTATAATCACTGGATACATATAACAAAAAATTAAATCACGTCCTTACCTTCATGCCATGTCCACTCCAACTATTCTTGCATCTCGGGAAAACAAACACCCCATAGTCCACGTTGTGACATTAATAAACAATATAGAAAGGTATGGAATCAGAGGGTTGGTCTTGAACTGGGTTAAAAGCTACTTAACCAACAGGAAGCAATATGTGAAGATAGGTGAACACACATCTACAGAGCTGAACATATTTTGCGGCGTACCACAGGGATCAATGCTTGGACCAAAATTGCTCAATATTTATATAAACGGCATTTGTAAAGTTACAAAGGACTTAAAGTTAGTATTATTTGCAAATGATACAACTGTGTTGTGTTCAGGAGAGAACACACAGAAGAATATACAAATAATAACAGAAGAAATTAACAAATCAAAAAGATGGTTTGACAAAAACAGATATATCTTTGAATCTCAGTGAAACTAAAATGATGCTGTTCGGTAACAGTAGAAGGGAAAGTCAAACACAAATACAAATAGACGGAGTAAATATTGAAAGCGTAAAATAAAACACATTTTTGGGTGTAATAATAGATGATAAAATGAACTGGAAACCTCATGTAAAAAATATACAACAAAGTAGCAAAAAACACGTCAAGGATGAATAAAGCAAAACATGTTCTGGACCAAAACTCACTTCATATTCTTTACTGTTCACTAGTGTTACCATATCTGAGTTATTGTGTAGAAATATGGGGTAACAACTACAAATGTGCGCTTCATTCACTAACGGTGTTACAAAAAAGATCAATTAGAATAATACATAATGTTTGATATAGAGAACATACAAACCCTTTATTTATTGAATGACAAATATTGAAATTCAACGATTTGGTGCATTTGCAAACAGCTAAACCTACTGTATGTATAAAGCAAACTATAACCTGCTACCCAAGAATGTACAACAATTCTTGTCAACAAAAGAGGAGACATACAACCTTAGAGGAAAAGCTAATTTAAGACATTTGTATGCTCGTACAACACTTAAAACTTTTAGCATATCTGTATGTGGAATTAAATTATGGAATGGATTAACCAAATAAATCAAAGAAAGCACCAATATGATTAAGTTTAAGAGACTGTTCAAACCACAAGTGTTCACAAAGTACGCAGAACAATAATTATGGTGAACATCTTGAACCCTTTTTTTTTTCTTTTGGATTAGATTATTTATGTATTTAATATTTGTTTACTTACTATGGTATATTATTTATTTATTATTTATTTATTCACTGTTCTGTTACAAAAAACAAGGAAATGGGATAACATTGCTATGGTATGTAAAGGGATGCCAAGTATCAGAGGTGTGGACTCGAGTCACATGACTTGGACTCGAGTCAGACTCGAGTCATGAATTTGATGACTTTAGACTCGACTTGACAAAATGTAAAGAGACTTGCAACTCGACTTGGACTTTAACATCAATGACTTGTGACTTCACTTGGACTTGAGCCTTTTGACTTGACATGACTTGCTACTTTCCCCAAAACCCAAAGCTTAAAAAGTTATTTGGGAGCGCTCCGTATCTTTCCTTTTGTACGTGTCTGTCTGTCTATCAGCGTGTGTGCTGCCTGTCAGCTGGTGTGCTGTCAGTACAACAGCCAATCAAATTAGTTATACGTTGTTTTCATCACACAGCATTCATCCAATCAAATTGCAGGACAACCACCGAACATGAGTTGTCAAACAATGCGGCAGTGAGAAACAATTATGCCAAAGTTGGTTTCGTTCGGGTATAAAAACTACGACTTGGTCAACAAAAAACGAATTGCGTATGCAAATCACGCAGTTCGAATATTACAGACGGAGACGCAACAACTTCCAACTTCGTTCGACATTTGAAGTTGCCCAAAGAAGGGTAAGTTTTGAATGTAAGATAACGTTTATTGGCTAAGTAACATGACTTTTATTTGCTGTGTAGTTAAATCAGTGAGGCTGTAAACTCACTGCTAACGTTATAACCATAGACATGTTTTAAGGGTACGCAGCATCGAGCGCTACTGCCTACTGGCGCAGACGAGTCGCGGGGCCGCCATCTTGGAGTGGTGATCCGCTCCACTCAGTGCAATTCATTTGTCAGGAGCAATGAACTGTCAGCGCATTTAATTCATTTTACCTCACTGAGTACCACTGATTTTCACGCGTTTTTTTGTCATACGTGTAGCTATGATAACGGACACATGTTTTGGCAAGTTTTATTATTCATAGTTTGCTTAATAGTAATATAATATTCTTATACGCTATAAGTGACCAGACGTCCGAGATCAAAACTGGGAATATAATCCCAGAGAAGGGGGAAAAAACCGTAAGCTATTTTTAAATTGAAGAAACAATATGATTAGGTTATATATACATGCGTATATCCTACATAAACAATGTATGAATACATTAGATATCTATATATCCTAGGGACCTATAGACTGTATCTCTGTTGCTGCAGCAGCAGAGAGTTTATTATGTCTTGACACTTTGTATTGATATTTTGTATTACATTCTTCCCTTAAATGATAACGTTTACAGTGATTGTTATGTATGTATTTTTTATGTATGTCGCTTTGGATAAAAGCGTCTGCCAAATACTTAAACATATATAAACACCTGAAAGTGTTTATATCAGCTAAAACCACCAATTTGTTTCACTACATTCAGAATAAAACCAAATGCTGTTTTACCCAACAATGTTAGTATTTGAATATTGTTACTTGAAGACTTATTCCTAGTTACAATTATACTCTTAAGAAAGTATTGTCTTATATTTTGCCTAAAATGAGAATGCATCATAATCAGTGGCGGATGGTGAATTTTGTTTTAGGTGGGGCTGAAAGTTTGTAAACCAAACCCCTGTAGGGGTGTCATCCTCCCCCAGAAGATTTATTTGTGATTTTCACATACAAATATTGAAGATCTTTGCTCCTTCTCAACTCTGTGGTAATAGTATTTTCATAAAATACAACCAATAGTATGTTAATGTTTGTTTTTGCAAATGTGTTTATTCTGTAAAGGAATGAGTTAAATGTTTAAAATTGTTTAAACTATTAAAATTACTGTTAATAGTGCTGTTATGAATTGCAATGTCAGCACTATTTTTTTTCTTGCAATTTCAAATGCACGTGTTTTAATAAATAAATACAGCGTTTTAAAAGCATACACAATCTGTGTAAAAATATTAGTCTGTGGTTAAAAGGACTTGAAAGGACTCGAAACTCAAAATGCAGGACTTGTGACTTGACTTGAGACTTTCCAGTCTTGACTTTGGACTTGACTCGGGACTTGCCTGTCTTGACTCGGGACTTGACTCGAGACTTGAGGGCAAAGACTTGAGACTTACTTGTGACTTGCAAAGCAATGACTTGGTCCCACCTCTGCCAAGTATGTTCCTTTGGGGAAGCCAGTAAAAAGCCTGACATTTATCTAACTATTATCTGACTCAAGTCTCATACACTATGAGAGCACGGCAGATTCCAAAGCACAGCAGGCTTGAGCATGACATACTCACCTTGCAACAATCCAACAATTCCTCACACATCATCCAGAAGCGAAGTCAACCTCAACATTGTTGAATCAAAGCAATGATTTATCTAAACATTTAGATAATGGATTTATGTGTACACACCCCTTCGTCTTGACGGTGTGTCGCCACGAAGCTGGCAAAACAACTGAAAAGCCTGAAAAGAAAAGTGTAAGATTGATCAGTATCAAATGATGTCAAATGCCCATGTAATGTAAAGCTGAGATTGAGCTTGATCAATTAGAGTTTGCAGTGAAGCTGAAAATAGCTTGTGGCGGCGCTAAGGTGGAGGAATGCGCAAAAAAAAAGAAACTTTTCACGCATGTACACGTTTCCCTGTTCTCACTTCAGCAATATTCTTTGTGTTTACAATAAAACAAACACAATTATCCACCCTGAATGTTATACTGTTTATGTGTGTGTATGTTATAACCCAAATATTACGGATCACCAACAATGGAATATTATACATATCCTCATGAGAACCAGCGTCTTCTGCAGCGGACATTTTTCAGAGTTACACACTTCAGACACAAAATAGCTCCTTTTTGCATGTCGTTAATTGACCACAGAAAAGGATGCATGCTCTCAGGAGAATACTGTATGTCTTCATTATTTGTCTCCAGTAGTTGATATGAAAGATACCAGATAAGCCAGCTCACTTCCAATCATGTCCTTTTTCAGCTCCTTGCTCATTCAACAGGAATTAAAGTGACTCAACAAGGGCTCGCACACAACACAACGGACACTTTGTAACAAACTGCAATTTCACATGAACGCGTTATCTTTGCTAATACTTTCAGAGAAACAAAAAACATGAATATTGTTGCTACACTCACAGGAAATGCGACTCAAAATTAAAACCATTTTGAAGAGAATAGTCAGCCAACAATCCGGCAAAGGGGACAAGACAAGGTGAGACATAGGTACAGACATTTCCTGATTTTAGATTTAAATTTAACATCCGTGTTTGGATTTAACATTTAGCGCTTACATTTAGATATAACATTTACATTTAAGATTTAGTTTGAGTTTTAAGATTTAGATTTAAATTTAACATGCATTTTTAGATTTAAGATTTTGATTTAGATTTAAGATTTAGATTTGGCAGCAGTGATAGCACGGTGGAACAGGGGTTAGTGCATGTTTCTCACAATACGAAGGTCCTACATGCTTCATCCCACCTCCAAAGACATGCACCTGGGGATAGGTTGATTGGCAACACTAAATTGTCCCTAGTGTGTGAATGTGAGTGTGAATGTTGTCTTTCTGTTTTGGCGGCTTGTCCAGGGTGCATAGGCGCCGATCCCGTGGGTGCTCGGGCCCACGTATGATTGATGGCAACTTTCAACCTTTAGAATAATTTTTGAAAAATCAATCTTGCTGTAGTTAATTTTGTGGCGAATTTGGTCCGTTTTACCAAAATAATACAGCCACACACACACACACACACACACCGAGCACCCGCTGGCAGAAATGTACATCGGCGCCTATGCCAGGGTGTACCCCGCCTACTGCCCGAATGCAGCTTAGATAGGCTCCAGCACCCCCTGCGACCCCGAAAGGGACAAGCTGTAGAACATGGATGATTGGATGGATTTAGATTTAGGTTTAACATTTATATTTAAATTTAACGTTTAGGTTTAGATTTAACATTTAGCACTCACATTTAGATTTGGATTTAGAATTAAGATTTAGATTTAGCTCTAACTTTTACATTTAGATTTAACATTTAGATTTAATATTTAGATTTGGATGGAACAAGACCATATAACATACACCCGTAAACGTGGATGCATATGCAAAAGTGCAATATATTTATCTGTACAATAAATTCATTTATATCTGCACCTTCTTTTGTAAATGCAAAGACTCTGCACCTTTATTGCTCTTTTATCCTGCACTACAATGAGCTAATACAACAAAATGTAGTTCTTATCTGTACTGTAGTTAAAATTTGAATGACAATAAAGAAAGTCTAAGTCTAATATTGATGACTAGATTTAAGATTTAAATATATATGTAACATTTAGATTTAGATTCCACATTTATATGTACGTAGATTTAAGATTTAAATATATATGTAACATTTTGATTTAACATTATGGTTTAGGGACCATTTAGTGTTGCCAATTAACCTATGGCCAGGTCCATGTCTTTGGAGGTGCGAGGAAGCCGTAGTACCCGGAGGAACCCACGCAGTCACGGGGAGAACATGCAGAGAGAGGGACGGGAGGTGGATATTGGATTCATGGATTCAGGTTTAGATTTAACATGAAGATTCAGAGTTAAGATCTGGGTTTAGATATAACATTTTCATTTAGATTTAAGATTTAGATGTAAAATTCAGACTAAAAATTTAGATTTAACATTTTGACATATTTAGAGTCAACATTTACTTTAAACTTAAATGTGATGAAAATGAGATAAATGTGTGTTAAAAGTGAGAAAAGTGCGTTGAATGTGAGGAAAGTGAGCTAAATGTGAGAAATATATCTGCTAGAAAAGTGTGACTGAACTTTTAAATTCGGCATATTTCCTCCAAAACGGTCCTTTTGGAATTTTGTTAAAGTGTGACATTTTGTTCAAGTGTGACGTTAGCGGATTTTCCATATATGGTATATGGTACCCACGGACCTTCACAAAAAGAAGGATTATCCGCAAAAAATAACTTTAATGGCAGGCATGGTGACTACTCCCTATGGCAGGTGTGGGCAATTAATTTTCACCGGGGGCCGCATAAGCAACCCGAGCACTGCTGGAGGGCCACACGACAATATTTCAATTAAATTTTGCTCAATATTATTGTTGATATACCGTAAGATAAATAATAATGATGATAATAATAATAATAAATAATAATAATAATTTAATTTAACCTAACTTAACTTTATACAAAAGCAGATTGCTTTTGATGGTCACTTTATCCTGCATTATCCAACATTTCCCCCCATCAGATTTGGACAACCATCTGTTGTTAAAAATAGTTTTTAATCATATTCATTTTATATTGTTTTTTATATTGTTTTTATATGTAATTGTTTTTTCTTTTCATTCAGTCATTGGTGGAGCTAAGGATAATATTTGAATATTGTTTTTAATATTGTTGTGCAGCACTTTGGAAACATTTTTTTGTTTAAATGTGCTATATAAATAAAGTGGATTGGATTGTCACACCTGCCAGCTTGTCCCATTTCAGTCCTAACATGTCCAAACACGCATTTACCTCTGTGAACAAGTCATTACCTGTGGTTGTCTCTTTAATTGACTGCATGGCTGCCAGCTCCTCTGTGATTTGAAAGTCTGCAGTTATCCCACGTAAAAAGAAGAGCAGCTGGGCGGTGTCACGTACATCACAGCTCTCATCCAAAGTTAGCGAAAAACAGTCCATGTCTCCGGGCATATCAGCGCAACAGAGTCCAAAGAGCACTCCTTAATAAACTCTCCGTCAGAAAACGCCTTACTTTTTCTGGCGCTTTTGTGAGAAATGACGAAACTTGTCCTGACAGCTGCATCCCTGGGGGTGTGAAATATGGCAAAAAGTCCTTGTTGGGTTTGCAGTTTTACCATCAACGCATCGGCCTCCCTTGCGCGCGCTTCATCAGACACATTCCGGTATTTTCCCTCGTGTTTCTTCGTGTAGTGGCGATTAAAATGATATTCTTTAAACACAGCAAGCTGTGTACCACAAATTAAGCACACGGCTTTACCATTAATTTATGTAAAGAAATACTTGCCAGTCCATGTGTTGTTGAAAACACGCCATTCGTCATCAACTTTTCTTTTTTTAGCGTCTCATCACTTGTCTCTATGCACCTTCACTCACAGGTTCCCCCCCGGACATACGGCATAAATAACACATTTCAAAATAAAAGCAGCACAGTTGTATTGCGCGCACGACATAGATGTTTTTTAAACTTTATTTTGTAATTTGTGATTGCGCCGTTCAATTCACTCACAATCGCACACGCGCATACGTCCACACGGAAGTAATACAAATAACGCTTTTCAAAACAAAAGCAGCACCGTTGTATTGCACACTCGACATAGATACTTTTTGAAATTTATTTTGTAATTTATGGTTGGCCTCACGCGGGCCGGACAGGGATGCGCAAAGGGCCGGATGCGGCCCGCGGGCCGTACAATGCCCAGGTCTGCCCTATGGCAATGAAGTAGACAATGAAACTGTAAGAAATAATAATAGAGTAGAAATGTATGAATTATTTTTTCATTTTTTTCCCTCATTTATTTATTTATTTCAGGCAATGATATAAAAAAAAAGTACAAAGTTGACAACACATAATAATATAAATTAATATAGTGCAAAATGTAATATATGGTATGTAATGCATGGTTGTCTAGTTTTGCCTGAAAGGGAGTGGGAAGAAGATAATTTATTGTGGGGCGGTATAGCTCGGTTGGTAAAGTGGCCGTGCCAGCAACTTGAGGGTTCCAGGTTCAATCCCCGCTTCCTCCATTCTAGTCACTGCCGTTGTGTCCTTGGGCAAGACACTTTACCCACCTGCTCCCAGTGCCACCCACACTGGTTTAAATGCAACTTAGATATTGGGTGTCACTATGTAAAAGCGCTTTGAGTCACTAAAGAAAAGCGCTATATAAATATAATTCACTTCACTTCATTTAATCCCACCCCCAGTTCTCCATTCAGTGATTATTCCCATGAGTTTCACTGTTACTTTAAGGATTATAATACAAATGTTGTATAATAGTGGCATTACCACAGGAAACAATAATTATTACACTGTAACAATAATTTGTATCAACAATGTAGGAATAATGAATATACCCATCCATCCATCCATTTTCTACCGCTTATTCCCTTCGGGGTCGCGGGGGGCGCTGGAGCCTATCTCAGCTACAATCGGGCGGAAGGCGGGGTACACCCTGGACAAGTCGCCACCTCATCGCAGGGCCTAATGAATATACCAACAATGGTAATAGACAACATAGCAATAATGGTAAGGAAACATTGAGCACATGATAACACTTTGAGACAGAGTACAACAGCAGGTCAAATTAAAGACCCTCATCTCTATATTTGAACCAGACCCGATGTTTGTATAATAGTTTAAATCGATTAATAGTTTGGCATTGCTTGTGTTGTAAGTCCAGTTTGTTCCATAGTTTTACTCCGCATACGGACACACAAAAACGTTTATGAGTGGTTTGAGCTCTGTGTTAGCAGATATGTTAGCAATGTTAGCTGGAGTTGTTGTGTAGCTAGCTAAGCCTTCTACTGTGACAATAGCATGACCCTCTTCCGGCACTATAAAGATGGATTTTTGGAAAAAATACTTTTAATGGCTGGCTGGGTGACTTTTGTGTATGGCAATGGAGAAGCTAATAAAACAGTAATAACAGTAGGTTTGAAATGTGTGAATGATACCTTAACAATGCTAGCTCGATTGGTTGTGTAGCTAGCTGAGCTTTCTAATGTAAGACAAGAGCATCACTGTCCTCTAACAAAATAAAGAATTGTTCCCAAAAACTACTTTTAATTGTATCAGTTTCCACTGAGTTTGGCAATATTATAATCCGTTATTACGTTTGCGAGCCTCGCATACAATTATGTAGCCCGTAGCACAGCTAACAGTATGGCTGGCTTGGGCCTCTACTGTTTACAAGGTTTCAAAGCAGCAGTGCCGTGAAAGTATGAACATGATATAAAATGGAAAAGCATTTTATGGTCAATATATACATGCATACGTCCAGGATGTAGCATTGGAAAGATAATGACTTGGTAAAAAGGTAGCCTTAACTAGCGTACAGTACTGGATTTTCAGTCGGGCTTTCTTTCCCTGGCATTGCCCCCTCCTTGGTCTATATAACATGTAATTATGGTTCTTTGGTCAAAAGTTGGCATATATTTTGCTGTAAAGACCTATCTTCCAGCCAATTTTTGTTTGCCTTCAAAAACGGTTTGTTTTGAGATACGGAGTTGTTAGATGCAAATGAAGCCCTCTTTTCCACGCCCCTTTACGCTGACTATCATTACGTCCCCGCCTCCTTGAGCCGACAAAAAACTAAGATAACCTGCTGGTCTTGCTATATCATCAAAAATTATAGGACCCATTACCCCCCTGCTTGGCACTCAGCATCAAGGGTTGGACTTGGGGGTTAATCACCAAATGATTCCCGAGCGCTGCCACCGCTGCTGCTCACTGCTCCCCTCACCTCCCAGGGGGTGGAAAAAGGGGATGGGTCAAATGCAGAGGACAAATTTCACCACACCTAGTGTGTGTGTGACTATCAGTGGTACTTTAACTTTAACTTTAAAATTAGATGGGTGGTGGCAATCCCAGGTGTCCATATTCCATACGGTTTTAGCAAAACAAAAACAATGACTGTATAGTAAACAAAGCTACGGCGGGGACGGAAGGTTAGTCAGGGGGACGTGGAAAGGAGGGCTTCATTTGCATCGAACAACTCCGCCTCCCAAAAGGAATTGTTTTTGAAGACAAACAAAAATTGGCTGAATGATTGGTCTTTATAGCAAAATATATGCAACATTTTAACCAAGGAACCATCATTACATGTTATATAGACCAAAATGACGTGTTTTAAAAATAGAAAAAAAATCATGACATGACCAATTAAAAAATAAAAATAAAAATGGGTTAACACTTTAGTATGGGGAAAACATATTCACCATTAAAGGCCTACTGAAACCCACTACTACCGACCACGCAGTCTGATAGTTTATATATCAATGATGAAATCTTAACATTGCAACACATGCCAATACGGCCGGGTTAACTTATAAAGTGCAATTTTAAATTTCCCGGGAAACTTCCGGTTGAAAACGTCTAGGTATGATGACGTTTGCGCGTGACGTCGATGGTTGAAGCGGAAGTATTCGGACACATTGTATCACAATACAAACAGCTCTGTTTTCATCGCAAAATTCCACAGTATTCTGGACATCTGTGTTGGTGAATCTTTTGCAATTTGTTTAATGAACAATGGAGACTGCAAAGAAGAAAGCTGTAGGTGGGATCGGTGTATTAGCGGCTGGCTGCAGCAACACAACCAGGAGGACTTTCAGTTAAATAGCAGACGTGCTATCCGATGCTAGCCGCCGACCGCATCGATGATCGGGTGAGGTCCTTTGTCGCGCCGTTGATCGCTGGAACGCAGGTGAGCACGGGTGTTGATGAGCAGATGAGGGCTGGCGTAGGTGGAGCGCTAATGTTTTTATCATAGCTCTGACGAGGTCCCGTAGCTAAGTTAGCTTCAATGGCGTCGTTAGCAACAGCATTGCTAGGCTTCGACAGGCGGTACAGCATTAACCGTGTAGTTACAGGTCCAGTGTTTGGTTCGGTGTCTCCTGATAGCAGTATTGTTGATCTTCTGTCTATCCTTCCAGTCAGGGGCTTATTTCTTTTGCTTCTATCTGCATTTAAGCACGATGCTATCACGTTAGCTCCGTAGCTAAAGTGCTTCACCGATGTATTGTCGTGGAGATAAAAGTCACTGTGAATGTCCATTTCGCGTTCTCGACTCTCATTTTCAAGAGGATATAGTATCCGAGGTTGTTTAAAATACAAATCCGTGATCCACAATAGAAAAAGGAGAAAGTGTGGAATCCAATGAGCCCTTTTACCTAAGTTACGGTCAGAGCGAAAAAAGATACGTCCTGCACTGCACTCTAGTCCTTCACTCTTACGTGCCTCATCCACGAGTCTTTCATCCTCGCTCAAATGAATGGGGTAATCGTCCCTTTCTCGGTCCGAATCGCTCTCGCTGCTGGTGTAAACAATGGGGAAATGTGAGGAGCCCTTCAACCTGCGACGTCACGCTACTTCCGGTATAGGCAAGGCTTTTTTTATCAGCGACCAAAAGTTGCGAACTTTATCGTCGATGTTCTCTACTAAATCCTTTCAGCAAAAATATGGCAATATCGCGAAA
The DNA here is from genome assembly GCF_033978785.1 of Entelurus aequoreus. Taxonomy (NCBI): domain Eukaryota; kingdom Metazoa; phylum Chordata; class Actinopteri; order Syngnathiformes; family Syngnathidae; genus Entelurus; species Entelurus aequoreus. The sequence continues at coordinate 36,931,436 of NC_084739.1, forward strand.
TGATCAAGTATGACACAGAATTGATCTGCTATCCCCGTTTAAATAAAATAAAAATCAAATCAGTAGGCCTTTAATTAGTTGCTTATTAACATGCAAATTATTAACATATTGACTCTTAGTCATTATTAAGTACTTAATGCCTTATTCTGCATGGCCTTATTATACAACCAGTAAGCCGTTAACTAAGAGTCTTCCCTCAATAACCTCAGAATTATTGCTTATTAGTAAACCTAACCCTTGTACAGCCCTTTGAGACACTTGTGATTTAGGGCTGTATAAATAAACATTGATTGATTGATTATATGTTCCCCTAGTGTCCAAATAACTCTAAATTAAGTCTTTGTTACTTTAATAAGCAATATGTTTAATATGTTCTCCATACCAAAGTGTTACCAAAAAATATGCTTAAAATCCATCCATCTATTTCCTACAGCTTGTAAATACAGATAGAATAACCACCTGAAATAAACTTTGAAGTTGAGTAGCTAGTATTAACCCTGTTTTATCAACATAGGCCAGCTAACACGTTAGTCTTTATTTTTAAGTGTAAAATGCCTGATTAATTTAATAACTTTGATGGGATAGTTCAAAAATCAATATGGAAATAAATAAATGATCTATCTCACTTCCTTGCAGGAACAATGCAGAGGCTAGTTGGAAAACTTTCAGAGAGAAGTCAGTTGTGATCTGTGAGCTGCGGTTCATCTTGCAAGCATCCTAATCTGCAGCAAAAATCTCTTTACTGTCACATCAGTGAAACCTGTAAAGTTGATATTTTCATAATCTAATTTGTAGCCGATATTATCAGCGCGGGTATCAGCGCGTCAGCCCAAGCTAAACGATGAATCCGTTAAAATGACTCATTACCTGCTTAAATCCGGTTTATCGCCTTGATCTGCCTTCAAAAGCTGCGTCTTAACAGAAAACTTCCTCTGAGGTCATTCCTGCTGACAGCTCGAATCACGTTGCTTATTGAGCAAGAGGTTGAGTGCTGAGGCTTGACGGGCAGGTGTAATAAGCCAGGGAGGTGCGCTGTCACCCATGGGTGCTGCCTCGGGGGGGGGGAGTGAGGCCCTGTAAGCATTGTCGGATTCCTGGGCCATAGTGTAACGCTTTGTTGGCTTTGTTGTGCAGAAATGGCAAATATGTTCATGCTTGACGTGTTCTTGTAATAGTGGGGTAATGAGTGTCAAAACGCCGCGGCCATTCCAAATACCTTGTGGCGTCCTGCTCTTTGCTCTGGTGTCAAACACACAATCTGCAGCTGTCACACCTTACGACGTGTGATTTATGTCTGTGGTGAGCTTTGACGTGCAGGAAACACCGATATTTCTTATTAGTCCCTTTCCTGTGTGTACTTGTCTACATAGCACTATGATGAAAGTCATCGGTCGATAATTCATTACATGCAAGTAGTTCATTGCAACCACTAGTGAGAGTGTGTGGATGATTGATTAATGATTCACATTTGAGCAATTGCATAAGTGCGTCAGAAAGCTTTTGTTCCGTAGATTTTAGAACACAAACTCAAATTTAGTTTTTTGTAAAAATCTAGTCTATTTGAAAGGAGGCAGGCATTATTCGACAATGCTAAATGCTGTTAATCCTGGCCTCAGGCCTCAGACAACAGAAATACAAATTTGCAGCTGTCTTAATTACCGGATTTCAAAAAACAAACAATAAACCTGCTTTTGATAGAGATGGCACTGGAAAGCAAACAACCTCTCGGCTTATTGCCATATGATGATGTCTTGGTAAGATTAGTCTTAAATTCCACTCTTCTACTCCAAAAAGGACCCAGGGACAACTCACGATTTCCAATTGATCAACTTTTTATTTTCCAACTTGAAGCATTGTTGGTTCAATTTCAGTTGATCTTCAAAATCATCAGTAGGTTGTAAACCTTTAAACCACAGAAACAGAGATGTTAATGTGATTACACAGGTATTTTCAAATAATGTTTTACATATGCTTTTAAACCGCTGAATAATGTTTTAAACTTTCTACATAATGTTTTAACTTTTAGCAAGAGTTAAACATTAATTTATCCTTTAAACCTCTGAATAATGTTCTAAACTTTAAACCATAAGCTTTGACATTAAACCTTTTAACTATAACTATATTTTAACTTAAGCTTTAAACCTTTTAACATTTTAACTTCAGCTTTAAACTTTTACATGAGCTTTAAACTGGTCAAACACAGTATGCAATCAGTGCTCAAATGTAATGCAGTAATTTAACTTGAACCCAGCAGTTTAAACAAACAAATTAGGATAGTTCAGTAAGCAATTTAACAAGCTTGCAGGTTCAAGTTAATCATATCAAACAAACATTTCGATCGTCATCAAATGAAGCATATTCACCGACAATTGGTGTGTTTGGAGAAACTTGTTGAGTGGATCTTGCTGTTGTGGCTGTTCTGCTGTTCTTCCTTCCATGTAGTTTGTTTGGGGAATGAGTCTGACTGACCTCCTTCCTTTTCAGGTGCCTTCAATTAGTAATTTGGCGGCCATTTTACCTCTGCATTCTGGGTATTGTAGTTTTCACTGATTTTGACCGTGTAGGGCATGGATTACTGCCACTTCTGAGTTTTTAACTCCACAATTAGTAAGGGGAAAACATGTAATGTGTAGTGTAGAAGTGCCTTTGTGTCAAGGTTATGAGACATGAACATTGTGCGATTTTGGAGTAGGAACATAACTTGTAGTAGCCAAAAAGTGTGCTCAAGTATGAGTACTGTACTGTTACTTTACCTAAGAGTATAATTTATTTAGTAAAAGTAAAAATTAGTCATCCAAATAATTACTCGAGTAAGCGCAAGTATTCAGTGACAAAATATTCAAATATTGAGTAACTGGTGAACTTCTGATTTGTTTAGTAGATATTAGGTTTGTGCGGTATACCGGTACTGGTATAGTATCGCGGTACTAATGAATCAAAAACGGTAATATACTCTGTTTGAAAAGTACCGGTTCCCAGGCATGACGGCACATCGTCTCGTCATGACATTGCTGGTTTTGCGAGCAGAGTAGCATGTTTGGCAGCGCACAATCACGGAGTACTTACAAGCAGACACAGTGTGTAGACAGAAAAGGGAGAACAGACGCATTTTGGCATAAAAACTGACGATAAAGGTGACGTTATAACACTGAAACTCCCTCAATAAGAGGTGCTTTAAGACACGGTTAGCTAGCCAGCGGCGAACGTCCATTCGCAGTCGGCAGTGTTTTAGCTACTTCTAAATCACTAATCTTCGCCTCCATTGCGACGAATAAAGTAAGTTTCTTACAAGTCTCATCCCTGCAGGACAAGGAATAGCTAAACATGCTTCACTACACACCGTAGGAGGATACGATAGCTAACCGCTAACAGCAGGCTATCACCCTGAATTTAAACAAATGCCATGGGTGGATCTACACCTGACATCCACTGTAATGATCTAGTCGATACTACTATGATTACATCGACATTTTTTATCGTCACAAAATCTTTTTTCCTTTTTTAAAAATTCATATAATGTTTATAAACTCAGGAAATATGTCCCTGGACACATGAGGATTTTGAATATGACCAATGTATAATCCTGTAACTACTTGGTATCAGATCGATACCTAAATGTGTGGTATCATCCAAAACTAATGTAAAGTATCAAACAACAGAAGAATAAGTGATTATTACATTTTAACAGAAGTGTAGATAGAACATGTTAAAACAGAAAGTAAGCAGGTATTAACAGTAAATGAACAAGTTGATTAATAATCAATTTTTACAGCTTGTCTCATAATTTTGACAAAATAATGGAATGATAAATGACACAATATGTTACTGCATACATCAGCAAACTAAATTAGGAGCCTTTGTTTGCTTACTTACTACTGAAATACAAGTTGTCTAGTATGTTCACTATTTTATTTCAAGACAAAATTGTTCTTCGATTGCAAAAAGAAACATTTGTTTAATGTACTGTAAGATTTTTTGTAAAAATAAAAAGCAAATAACGCCGATTTTTGTGGTACCCTTTATTTAGAAAAGTAGTACTAAATACCAGTACTAAAATATTGGTATCGGGACAACACTAGTAGATATTTTCTAATAGTACTTCGCTGCAACAATACTTGGTGTGTGTGAGTACATGTGAGAGACACAGAGAGAAAAACAAGTGTTTTTTGTGTTTTTCTTGCCAGTTCTTGGGCCTGACTGGCTGTCAAAGTGTCCCAACTTGTCGGATTAAATCTTCTGCCATCTACTTTTCAGGTCAGATGCATGATTTATGATCTACAATAAACTTAAAGGGAGCAAGGAAGCTAGAAAGCAGCAGACCACTCAATGATGTAAACATAGGGACACACAGTAGTGATCACGTCGCCGCTACAAAAAATGTATCTGTTTTAGCGCTTATAATAACAATATCACTAATACTTGGTTAATATTCATGTCCCAAAATGTAAATGGATTATTGTTGCCGCTTTTTGAATGGTTAGTTATCGGATTGTATGGGCTCCGCTGTAAGCAGACTTTTGTTTACGTCTATTTAATATTTAGAAAGCATTAAAACCAATAAAATCATCCGTCGTCTTGTCTTTCATAATGATTGTGAACGATAGGCAAAATTCCCCCAAAAAGTGCCGTTCCCCTTTAAGAGTTAGAATTACTTTCTAGAAATCTCAAGAACTAGTCATTTTAGCTTTTGATGAACACAATAAATGTGCATGTTGTGCGGTCACAACAATAACAGGAAGAAAAAGAAACAAGACAACCTTTAATCCAAACGGTTACGGGTAATTTCTCACATCTACTGTACCCGACTGACTATATTTCAAAATACTGGGTTGGTTCAGTCAAATTACCAAAACATTAAACAAGCTCGTTTCCATATGACAAATATTTAGGCCTGTGTCAACATTATTCTCATAATTTAATTTTTTTTGTTTTAATACCAATACTACACCAACATTCAAGATTTTCCCGTTTTAAAAGATTTGATTGAGAGATAAGGTGTGTTTGTTTCACGCTGGAGTGATACCTCTTCTCGCACAAAGATGCTCTGTTCTGTTCTGACCATGATGATATTTTATGAGTCCTAATTGTGACTGACTTGGTCTGCAAGTGCCTTCATTTCATCCTTCCCCCTGATTGGAGCATCTTAGTACGCTGACCTCCACCTTCACGGGACGGTGAGGGACACGTCTCAAGTTCATGCTCCCCTTGGGTGGTACGACTCTCAGCTTACCCCCACCTGTCCACCGGGGCGAGCTCCTCCCTTCACCTCTCACCCTGCAGGTTCTCTTGAAGGCAACTTAATAGAGCGGACTCAGCTCCTTTTACAAACCTTTAGCTTTGTTTACCAACACTGCTTAGAGCAGACATTTAAATGGTATCACATATGCACCTTGAATGGGATTAATCCTCACATCAATATTGACATATTTCCTTCGAACAGGGAACACCAAAAGCTTTTTCAGACCGCACTGAAGTGTCCAATGCTTGTCTTTGCGTAGTAACACAAGAATGTGAGTTTAACCCTTTATTAAACTACAAATTCTCTGTTGTTTGCATAACCTCCAAGTGACTCCAGAGTCACATTTGTTATTTAGACCTCAGTACAGCAGAAAATGACCGCTGCTTGACCAAGTCCTCTTTGATGCAGTAATGATAACAAATGACCGTAAAATGAAAATATATTGAGGAACGCTGCAGTTTGAAAACTGACGTCGCAGGGAAACATTAAGCTATTTTTGTCATCACTCTTGACATTGTCTCTCGCACGGATGATTTCCTCGAGCTCTCTGAGCCGTCTTAGGGGCACAATTAATCACAGGAAGTGCAATTCCATATGTCTGTTCAGGGCGACTTTATGTGACCCCAGTTAAAGTCAAAATTCATTACTCGCAATATTCACTACTTTCTATTTGAAGCTGCACATATTTGAAACTACTAGTACATAACACTGATACACAGACTGTAGCTTTTGGTTTAGGTTGCCATTGAGCATATGTTTACATGATATTCATTTACTTACAAGTTTATCCTTTGGGTTTATAAAACGTTTTATAAACACACAAACTACGATTGATTACGTTTCAGCTATAGTCCTTTACCTCAAGTGTATTTTAGTGCGGATGTATTGATTGATGAACCAATGATCAGTATCGGCCAATTTTTATGAAACTGTAATCGTCAATGCAGATTAATGCCTTTTAATACCGATCACAAACACTGATACCCTCAGGCTGACAATGTATTTATTTTTAGTCCATACACATCTCCACTAAGATAATAATAAGCACCTCCATTACGGCAAATAAAAAAATAATCTGATTAAAAGCCTTACCAAAATGTTTATTTTTGGATTGATTTAAACTTTTATTAGTAGATTGCACAGTTCAGTACATATTCCGTACAATTGACCACCAAATGGTAACACCCGAATCAGTTTTTAAACTTGTTTAAGTCGGGGCCCATGTACTCAATTCATGGTACAAATATATACAATTATCATAATACAGTCATCACACAAGTTAATCATCAGAGTATATACATTGAATTATTTACATTATTTACAATCCGGGGGGTGGGATGAGGAGGGTTTGGTTGATAACAGCACTTCAGTCAACAATAATAATAATAATAATAATAATACATTTTATTTATAAGGCGCCTTTCTGGGCACTCAAGGACACCGTACAAAATCACAACAATAAAATCAAATTGGATAAAAAAACAACAACAACATCAACAATTGCATCATCAGAGAAATGGACATTGAAACAGTGTAGGTCTGACTTGGTAGGATATGTACAGTGAGAGTTCAGATAGCATAAGAACAAGTATATACATTAGAAATACATTTGATTATTTACATTTGGTTATTTACAATCCGGGGAGGTGGGATGTGGAAGGGGGAGGGTGTTTGTCAAGGGTTGAAGTTGCCTGGAGGTGTTGTTTTAGTGCGGTAAACATGCCATTCATAATATTCTGACCCGATCATACACAAATGGATCAAAATTTCCTTCCGATCGAAAAGGGTGATTTATGCCAAAAGTTATTTGGATTGGAGCGCATGTAAACACTTCTTCCAAAATTCGGGTCAAAATAATTTTTTCACTGCGCATGTCTTTCATGTCAGCCATACTTTGGCTAAATTAAATAATCTCGGAATAAATGGGTTATACTTGTACAGCGCTTTTCTACCTTCAAGGTACTCAAAGCGCTTTGACACTATTTCCACATTCACCCATTCACACACACATTCACACACTGATGGTGGGAGCTGCCATGCAACCACGACCCATCAGGAGCAAGGGTGAAGTGTCTTGCTCAAGGACACAACGGATGTGACGAGGTTGGTAGAAGGTGGGGATCGAACCAGGAACCCTCAGGTTGCTGGCACGGCCACTCTCCCAACTGCGCCACGCCGTCCCTGAATAAAGCAATTGTCTTGCTGCTGTCACCTTTAATTCAACATGTACAGAAGTAGCCTTATATACTGTTGAGTTTGTTGCTCTAAAACCGAGAATAGCAAAAACAAAAGTATGATCTGGAGTGTCATGTGTCGATGTAACAATGAAAGAAGGTATCCAGTTCGTCTCAGCTAGCGGTTTTGTTCACAACTTTTCAGCTAACTGCTAGCCTCAGGCATGTACACAGAATGTCATAACATGAAAACGTGCCCTGATGACGTCGTGTCTGCGACTACAGAAACCACGGCAACCTGCACATATCACAACATGGAGGGCACAGAACAGCTCCATTTTAAAAAGAGAGGTAAAACAAAAGTAGAAAACTAAAGGAAACATTTATAAATAAATAACGTGACAACGTCAGACGAACAGAAATGCACAGAGCCATAATTGTTTACAGCAAAGTCAGTGCCTTTTCCTCTTCTACTTCTGTTTACGGTATGTGCTGCCCATGTCAAAATAAAGTATTCCGGTTTAAGATGCGATGACTGAAAATGCATGTCACAATCGGATCATTTTTCTTTTCATAGTCCATGTACACAGCAACGTTGTAATCTGAATTATGATCAGATTTAATCAATTTTGGCTACTGCAAAATGAGGTTAAATATGTTACACAACGAGAGCAAGCCAGGAGCAGGCATGCTAATAGCTAAGCTAACTGCTAAGGTAGCTTTAAACAACACCAAGAAATAAGTGCTTAGTAAAATTAAAGAAGTGTCGATGGAAATGCATTACAGCAGGAGCTGTTATTTCACAGAAAATCAACAAGAAGATGAATAAAAGTCGAGAGAGAGGATAATGTAACAGCAACTGTTGTTGTGTCAGCACTGTAATAACATTCATCCATCCATTTTCTACAGCTTGTCCCTCTTGAGGTCGTGGGGGTGTTGGAGCCTATTCCAGCTGAAATCAAGTTGAATGCAGTGTACACCTTGGACAAGTCGCTACCTCACCGCAGGGCTAAACTGTAATAATACTAATACATTATTATTTAGCAATTTTAGCCAGATCCTCATTAAAAAGTAATGTATTCTTCCTTGGTCACCCTGCCAACCCCAAAAGATTTCCATTTGTTTGTGTCATGCTGTTAATTTACTGCTTTAATGTGTCAAAAAGATGATAAATTGTAAAAAATTACAATTAATAATGGGAGGCTTGCGCAGACTTCACACGTGCACGTTTTCTTTGTCATAGACACGCACACAGTAATGTCATCAATGTCAAAAACTCCAATTTACAGATGTATTTTCAATTGTTTGCGTTGTAATGCTGCACCATATTTGTGTGTGCACGAACGTCCCAAACAATGTTTTCATCCATTTTCAAGTAAAAAAAATGGTGTCCACTGTACAACCAGAGTAGAACTCTGATAAAGAATGGCCTAACCCCAAATTTCTACTAGATGCGTAACGGCTTCTGAACGGTGCCGCCCCTGAACCTCTCCACATCCGACGTCTGCTAATCCCCATCGCTGTTTGATGCTCACTGTTGCCGGTCTTTAATAAGGTCTCGCGAATACACATGTAATCACGTGATACGGGTAATTGTAGTAAAGCGAATCACAGACCGTTTATTTTGTCCATCCAGAGTAGCAGAAGCAAACAAACTCGGTCCTGCCATTCAAGATGATCTGAACAGCAACACCACACAACCGCTCTGAACTTTACCACTGACTTGACTGGTAGAAAAGACAACAGTTTTGTCTTGCAGAACGATAACTTTAACTTTCAATTTGTAGCAAGCAACAACACAACAATAACAACATCCCCGGCAATCAGTTTTGTACACACACAATCTCATTCAACTCCCGCTATCCACTCCCCTGCTTCCCCTTCCCCATGCTGGTATTTGACAGAGGCCCCCAAATAGCTGTCCAGGATATGCCTGTGATATGAGTCTTTCATTTTGGACCTCCAGAATCAGCATGTCCTCATTCATTTATGTTAACGATGTGCAATTACACGTGGAAACCTTTGACAAGTTGACTCCTGGTGCGTCCCCGCCCATTAGGACGTTTCAAAGTGTAAAAAACGATACGCCTTGAACAAGGAGTATTTATTTTGTAAGTAAACCAGCTACTTTATTTTGTGTATGACTTCCTGTCTCAAGCAAGCAGAATTTAGTTGAATTGAGATAGGCTCCAGCACCCCCGCGACCCTAAAAGGGACAAGCAGTAGAAATGGATGGATGGATGACCCGCCGTGTCGCGCCGTCTGGCAATTATAGAAGATCTGCGTATATTTAGCGCAGGGGTTCTCCGGCGGCGGTGAAAATCAACACATTGACTTGAATGGAAATGGAAAGAATCACAGTACCAGAGCCACTCAATAATGAAACTTTTTAAATATATTTTGTTAAGCTGTTCTACATAATGACATTTTGTAATATTTGTATATTTGAAATACATATATAGTTCCCATAATTGGATGTTGTTAATTTCACAGAAAAAAATGTATCCATGTTTAACTAACACAAAGCAAATGTGTGTTACAGATTGATGGTAAATGTAAATGGGTTATACTTGTATAGCGCTTTTCTACCTTTGACACTATTTCCACATTCACCCATTTACACACTGATGGTGGGAGCTGCCATGCAAGGCCCTAACCACAACCCATCAGGAGCAAGGGTGAAGTGTCTTGCCTAAGGACACAACGGACGTGACTAGGTTGGTAGAAGGTGGGGATCGAACCAGGAACTCTCAGGTTGCTGGCACAGCCACTCTCCCAACTGCACCACGCTGGTAAAACCCTTTCATTTTTTTACAAGCATGCAAATGTCATATATCATTTGTCCTTAAAAGACATCCATTTTGTATTGTCTGAGAAATGCTGACACATGTTAAAAAATATGTATTTGGTTTGGTTTTGGCCCACTTCCTATACTTGTGGTTTTAATTCAGTTGAGTAATTATTAAGAATGAAATAAAACGGTAACTAAAACCTCCTTGGCAGAGGATAATGCAAGCAGACATAAAAAAAAAAAAAAAGTTTTAGCAATGAAACCCGTCACTTGAATAGAGTTGTTGAGTTTATAGTGCTGTAAATACGGTATTAGGACATATCACAATACATCAGCAGAGAAGTGGAAGCTCATCCTCCATTTCCATTAACATCATTTTATCTTTGGAGACAGCGCATTACGTGCTATTTAGATAGACGGCAAGTTATTTTCTACAAACTCTACCTGTTGTTCTCATAAGGAAATCAATGAGTGTCTCTGGCAGGATAATAATATTCCCGCCGGAGAGGAACACCTTCATTCACGCTTATCACTTTTGCTTGTCTGGCTTCCAGTCCAGCTGGGGTCCAAGAGGTGAAATGAGTTTGGCAACCTCAACTGCAGGCGTGACAAGAGAACACACATCATAACGCAGTTTTGCGGAAGAAAGAGAGGGGGAAATTGTCAGCATAAGCAGGAAAGATAGAATTTCACCGCCGTGTCGCTCGAAATGCACGCTCGTCTTTGGCGGACTTCAAACACTTAATCGGCAATCATTTTTCAATGAGCCCCCAGAGGAGCACATTTTAGTGCTCCCCCAAACAGTCCGGCGCTTTGTGCTCTCTAATCCCTCACGGTTATGCATCATGGGGAGCCAGTGGTCCTTCTCCAGGTGGAGGTTAACCCCCACCACTAGACGTAGAGACGGACAGACGGACTGATGTCCTCTCCTCTGGTCTGGCTCTCCCGCAACATCTGTGTCCGTCAAGAAACACTCACTTTTTATTGGTGCAGCCCTCAAATTTGGATTGTCTTTTGATCTGGAGGCTGAACAAAGTGCAAATGTAACATGATCCTATAAGCGGCCTTCTCATCTGCCTTGTTAGGCGCTCTGAAGAGGGTTCATGAGTCCATATTGAGCCTGGCCTTTTGTGAGACCCTTTACCCACCTCTCCCACTCTGCACACACACACACACACACACACACACACACACACACACACACACACACACACACACACACACACACACACACACACACACACACACACACACACACACACACACACACACACACACACACACACACACACACACACACACACACACACACATTCACCAACGTCTTCCCTTCACTCCCATTTCATCCTTTGCTTGTGTTAAAAATTTGACACACAGTGCTCCGGAAAAAATCTTGTGCTGGGAAGACGATATCTAAACAGCACTTAACCTGGCCGGTGGAGGAGTGTTTGCGTGATGAGAAAATCTCCAGGCTCTGGCTGCGTCTCATTAATGAGAAAAGATGAGCGTCCCCCACTGCAATTAAGAGTCAATCTCCTGCATTAACTCAGCGCCCTGCGGCCACACACACAGCACAAAGACAACAGGCCATCCTCTGTCACTCATGTTGCCGGGCTGGGCGCTGTGGAGTCAACTCCCAGGACAGATTAAATGAGATGCTCTGTCTCGCTGGTATCACCTGCTGAAACCTAAACTTGAAGAATGCAATGCCGCGAGGATGTGCGATGAAGCAGCTCTGACTCATTCAGACATACGTGACACTGTCATGTCATCATTTGACGGCCAGAGAGAAGACGCACACTCTGACCTGACTCAAACAGCAAAAATGTTACTGAGAACGTCACTGAATGTAACAACTGGCAGACCTCAAACTGAAGTAACGAAGTATGATATTAGCTTTATTAACATACAAATACTGTTCTTCCTATGGCTTGTAAATTGCTATTATTGTTGTTTGAATAGAAATCTGCCAATCCAGTAAAAAAAAAAACATTGGCAACAATGTTGCAACAGAGGTGCATCTCCAAACAACTAAAATACACTTTTTTTCTCTTCAATCTCGGAGACAACAATTCTCCACATTATTATTACATCTGGCTGAAAAGAATGTGTGGATTGAACCATAATCCAGAAATCCATGGGGTCGACCTATAGGTAGTAGTGTTGTCCTGATACCAATATTTTGGTACCGGTACCAAAATTATTTTTATACTTTTCGAAACTTTTCGATACTTTTCTACATAAAGGGGACCACAAAAAAAAATTGCATTACTGTGAAGCGACTGGGATGGGAATCAGCACCTCCAAGTCCGAGTCCATGGTTCTTGCCCGGAAAAGGGTGGAGTTCCATCTCCGGGTTGGGGAGGAGATCTTGCCCCAAGTGGAGGAGTTCAAGTACCTCGGAGTCTTGTTCACGAGTGAGGGAAGAGTGGATTGTGAGATCGACAGGCGGATCGGTGCGGCGTATTCAGTAATGCGGACGCTGTATCGATCCGTTGTGGTGAAGAAGGAGCTGAGCCGGAAGGCAAAGCTCTTGATTTACCGGTCGATCTACGTTCCCATCCTCACCTATGGTCAAGGACAAGATCACGGGTACAAGCGGCCGAAATGAGTTTCCTCCACCGGGTGACGGGGCTCTCCCTTAGAGATAGGGTGAGAAGCTCTGTCATCCGGGAGGAGCTCAAAGTAAAGCCACTGCTCCTCCACATCGAGAGGAGCCAGATGAGGTGGTTCGGGCATCTGGTCAGGATGCCACCCGAACGCCTCCCTAGGGAGGTGTTTTGGGCACTTCCGACCGGTAGTAGGCCACGGGGAAGACCCAGGACACGTTGGGAAGACTATGTCTCCCGGCTGGCCTGGGAACGCCTCGGGATCCCCCGGGAGGAGCTGGACGAAGTGGCTGGGGAGAGGGAAGTCTGGGCTTCCCTGCTTAGGCTGCTGCCCCGCGACCCGACCTCGGATAAGCGGAAGAAGATGGATGGCACTTCACTTCACTTGTGCAGTATTTACCCTTTGTTCTATTATGTGGTGGCGGTCGATAAAGATATTATAGTCACAAAGCAGGACCTAGCAACAATAGCAACAAGCAGCTAATCTTAGCGTTACTCTATCTTTACCGCGGCAATCAAGTTTTGGCAGAACAACTTTTTAATGCACTTCACCCTCAACTTCTGCCTCATCCATTACACATCTTCTTGGTGAGCCATGGATGCCAGCAATGTCAAAAGACAACAGCGGGACATAGGAGGACTCCATCGGACTCGGCTCAACACTTAATGCTATAGCAAGACTGCTATCAGCTGTCAGCAGCTGTCTGGGCAATGCTAAGTGGAGATGCACTCTGTTGATGCACTTCATCTTTGAGATCAATAACACAGCGCCATGTGACAATAGTGAGCCTAGTGAGTGATGTGGAATGTCAATGCGGGACACGCGATACCAACAACAAAGCTAATTGTCGTAGCTGCATCTGTCAGGTTGACCAGAACAAGTTTATGCAGAACAACACATGCCCGTAATTTCAGCACATGGAAGCCCAGTTCTGACTTAGAAGAATTACTCAGGATGTGATGAAGTATTTCCACAAAGTAGCCAGGTTTTAATGGCAAACACACTTGGAGGACTCTCCGGATTACCAGTAAGTACTGTAATCGACAGTAGAACACAGTCAGCGCTACTATTTTGGGTGGAAAAAAAGTGTAAAGGTGACTATATGGAAGTTATTTCATGTTTAAAGTTAAAGGTAAAGTCCCAACAATAGTCACAAACACACTAGGTGTGGTGAAATTATCCTCTGCATTTGACCCATCCCCTTGTTCCAATCCCTTGGAAGGTGACGGGAGCAGTGAGCAGCAGCGGTGGCCGCGCTCGGGAATCATTTCGGTGATTTAACCACCAATTTCAACCCTTGATGCTGAGTGCCAAGCAGGGAGGGTGATGGGTCCCATTTTTATAGTCTTTGGTATGACTTGACCGGGGTTTGAACTCACGATCTTCCTGTCTCAGGGCGGACACTCTAACCACAAGGCCACTGAGCAGCTCTCTATGGACTCTAAGTTAAAAAAAACAAGTATTTAGAGGGTTGTAATGCTCCAACTATGAAAATATTTTATTTATTCATACTTGGCGGAGATTTGTTTACCACGGTCAGCCCTGGAACCATTTGGCGGCAATAAACAATGGACGACTGTATTATAATCAAAGACAAAGCTGCTGTAAAGAGTTCTTGAAAATAACAATTACTGTACTAAATTCAAGTAGGTGCCATAAAAATATTCAGTTTTGTTGAAATGTACAAGGTGTGTCGGATAAGTTCCAGGACTGTTGCTATTGACTGCATTATTTGATGTGAGGGGCGTCGAGTTCCTTCCACGAGGCCAGGCGATCAACAAGAACGTCCACAAAGAGACCCTGTGGTGTTTGCTTCGAGAAAAGGCGAGAGTTGTGGCAGAGCGAGTCGTGGCTGCTTCACCATTGCAACTGCGTCTGCTCACAATGCCCTGAACAGCCGACAGTCCCTGGCCAAGACAAACATCGCCGTGCTGGAGCACCCGCTCTCCGCTTTCCCAAACTTTCAAGGAGACCAGTTTTAAGTTTTAAGCCTGCTCAGTGGCCTTGTGGTTAGAGTTAGAGTGTCCGCCCTGAGATCGGTAGGTCGAGAGTTCAAACCCTGGTCGAGTCATACCAAAGACTATAAAAATGGGACCCAGTACCTCCCTGCTTGGCACTCAGCATCAAGGGTTGGAAATGGGGGTTAAATCACCAAAATGATTCCCGAGCGCGGCCACCGCTGCTGCTCACTGCTCTCCTCACCTCCCAGGGGGTGGAACGAGGGGATGGGTCAAATGCAGAGGATAATTTCACCACACCTAGTGTGTGTCTGTGACTATCAGTGGTACTTTTAACTTTACGATGGCCGTGACAACCGAGCTGTGAGGGATCCCAGAAGAATCCTTTCAGGAGTATGTGAAAGCAAGGCAGAGAAAGGGGAAAACGTGAAGTTTGCCACCAGTCCTGGAACTTTTCTGACAGATCTTGTACTCTTTAGCAACTAGAATGACCTAAGAAGCAACATATGTCAATGTATTTTCATTGTCCAAGTGCATTACCAGTGGTGAACAGCAGCATAGTGTCAGGACGTGGACTGTGGATTGTTCCTTTTCCCGAGATGCAAGAATTGTTGGACTGGACATGGCGTGAAGGTAGATACATATTTATTTTAACACTAACAAACTACAAAAAAAGGGAGCAAACAAAAGGCGCGCACAATGGCGGAGAACAAACTTGACTAATGAAACCAAAAACTTACACTTAACGTAGACTAAGGACATGAAACAAAAGAACTGCTAAACGTGACATGAATAAACAAAAACTTACTTGGCATGGAACTATGCTAGCATGAAGGTACAGAAGTAGCATGGCATGAAGTGAGCAGAGTTAATGTCGCCAGGCTGACTTCCTGGCAACAATGGGCTTAAATAATAGTGACATGATGAGTGAAAACAGGTGCACGAGTGCAAAGCGTGAGACAGGTGTGTGACATGAGAACAGGTGAAAACTAATGGGTTGCTATGGTGACAAAACAAACAAGAGTGCACAACCAGGAACTAAAAAGAGTCCAAAAAACAAACAGCACATGGCCAAACAAAAACATGATCAACAGACATGACACATAGAAACCCCAGGTTGAACGCACTGCAGCTCGCAGTTGTGTAAATTCACCACAATCAAGCATGTGTTTACACACTCAAGCATCCACTATTATGTCATAAATGGATCAGGAGGACATTAAATTATAGAATATTTAACACAGTTTTTTGTTTTTATAATTTGAATCATTATTATGCCATCTACTGTAACATGATTCTCACGATACTCAAAAGGAGCGCGGTGAGAGGCGACAACAAGCATGTAGTCATTTCACAGACGGACACTTTCTAAGTGCGGCGGGAGAGAATCTTTGCAGTAAAACGATAAACACACCACTTGGAAGCCATTACTCTGTTTATTATGTTACATCATCATGCTGCTGCAGGAGGAGAAATTAGGCCTCAGAGTGTGTTTGTGTGTGTTGGGGGTATTTAAGAGAGGAAATAAGTGGATTCAGTTGGGGTGGGCCGGCATAATGAGTGACATATTGTCAAATCCTTACCTATAAAGCGGAGTCTCCTTCCATGCAAATGAGACCCACTCGATAAGGATCTGTTTGATGGGACACATGCGGAATATGAGGCCACTAATTCCCTCATTAGTATTCCACAGAGCTGATTGGCAAAGAGTGCAGAGAGACAGACGGAGAGCATGTCTGCAAAACCCAATATTGATTTGTTTAATGGTGTCAAAAATCACAAATCTCCTGTCAGTTGTTTATGAGGCTGTTTAGCAAGCCAATAGATGCCCCTCGCTTAATTATTACCTCATTACAGAGATGTGATTATATGCTTGAACTGTTAATGGGCTCCCTGAATTTCAAAGACCAATATAAAAGGTGTTTTGACAAACAAAGCTGGGGAAAACAAGCTATCTGATGACTCTCACTGTGTGTGTTGATTTGAGATTTCTCATTAGTGTTTTTTTTCTTTACATGTTATGATTCTATTAATCAGTGTGTATCCAATCACCGAGGCTATGTAGTTCCCTCTGGTTATGTACAATCATTCTGTGCTTTCACACACTGGGAATATGTATTTGATCAAATGTAACTGATCCACTTTATTGATCCACCAAGTCAGTTTGATGCAGTATGGAAATTTATTCTTGCTGTATATTCTCTTGATAACCAGCATTCTCTGTCGTGGACATGTGTGATTTGCATAACATAACATGAGCAAATTGAATAAACAAACCGTAGTCTTGTAAATGTTTTCTTGAGAGTCGGTACCACTGTAGATTGTGGGCGTCCAAACTTTTTCCAATGCATACTGAAAAAAAATTAAAATATAAATGATGTTTGGATATTTACAATTTTGTAAAGAGGTTTTAAAAAATAGATGTGCATATGCTAATAAACAGCATGCATGTTAGCTTTGTGTTATAGTAGTATTAGTAACAAAGTCCCAACTTCTTCACATAACATTTGCTCTTTTTCTGAAATAAATAAAACTCTTTAATATTTTTCTCCTCATAATATGAGTTTATTCTCATATTATACTTTTATCACCATAAATGAAACTTTGCAATTTTGTATGTTTCTCATAATAGTGTAGTTTAATCAAAACAGACAGCTTTTCTTCCTTAATATTTTAACTTTGTGTTTATCGACTTACAATTTCCTAAATATATTTCAACTTTATTCACATAAAATTGTGACTTTTTTTTTTGTAAAAGTACAATATTACAGGCCTGGCCACACATTCGCCAGGCCTTTACCTGAAGATCAAGGGTATCAAACTTGTATAGATGTATACAGATATAAATTAGGACTGTCAAACGATTAAAATATTGCTATTAATCGCAGTTTGTTCATAGTTAACTCAAAATGAATCGCGATTAATCACAGATAGATGACATTTTTCATCATTAATAAGTGTACAATTAGTCTGTTTTAAAGAAATGTTTTTTTTAAACAACTTAACACAAGATGCAGATAAACACACTTTTAATGACTTGTGTTAGTGTCTTGTCAGATTTTGTATTTTGTAGGGAATACAACATTTCTATTCCTGCTGTAGGAGCACATCTATCCAGAGGAGCAGCTACACCATGTTTAGATACCAGTTGCACACATTATTAAAACAAAATGTGGATTGTTACGATCAGGCTTTGATTGCCAAATATGTTTCGTAATGTAAAATGTGATATTTCTACCTGAATAAATGCTTCTGATATTCTGTACATACTAAACCAGACCTGGGCAAAATAAGGCCCGGGGGCCGCATGCAGCCCGTTAAGCTTTTCAATCTGGCCCGCCGGACATTGCCAAATATTTTTTTTTAATCTTTAAGCTGGAAACTGTAGCTGCCATTATATGATGTGCAGTGATGTTTTCAATTTACCGTACGTCTTGAACTATACAAAGTATTTCAATGGTTGGAATCTGCGCTTTTGCATGATATACTAGTTACTATGGTCATCTAATTAGTTATTATGGTAATCTAAGTCACAGCAGCTCAGACGAGGCACCAAGCAGTGTGGGAGAGTTTCCACAGAGTGTTTCCAGAGCGGCCAGCCTGAAATGCGGGTGTCAGGGACAGACGCGGAAGGAGATTATTACAACAAAGTTCTAAAGCTTCAATCAATCAATCAATGTTTATTTATACAGCCCTAAATCACAAGTGTCTCAAAAGCTTAGTGATGTATCAGATAGTAGGTACGTTTTTTTTTTTTTTACCCTTGTTGATTGTAAAATATGTCGATCAAGAGGGGGTGTGACGTTCATATGTTGTCAATATTCAGTGTTTTATCGTTCATAGTTAATATTGTAAATCCCACATTCTTTATTTTCATGTACATTCCGGGTGTCTCATTGAGTAAAAAAAATAAAAATATCCTTCCGTGTTTTTAAGGCTGTCTGTAATAACGTTTTTAGCACTCAGACATTATCGTGAAGTTTTGTGTTGGTGTTCCTGAAAATAGATATACCCCAGACACATTTTTTTCTCTAAACTTGGCCCCCCGAGTCAAAATAATTGCCCAGGCCTGTACTAAACAGTCCAGTTGCAATCGATTAAAGACCCTGAGAACACAATAACCCAGATGAATGAAAAGATCTTTAGACAATATATTTTGTAAAAATTGAAAGTATTTATATCTCTGCATGACAATGTCTTAACCTTCTATGAGGACAATCAATCAAAACAGGTTATAAAAGAATATACACTATATGTCCATCTCCCGGAAAACATTTATTTACAGTAGGTAGAAATATCACAGATTACATTACAAAACATATTTGACACGCTATGGAATGGACCAAAGAGGAGTCGGGACGATTGCCCGTTCAAAAAATTAACAGCTCTAAAGGAATATATTGTTAACGCGTTATTATTACATTAACTTTGACAGCTCTAATAGAAATGTATGATAACAATAACCTATACATTTGATTATTATTATTTTTCTTATTTACAAATTGATGGATAACCTGCTTTGAAATCATAAGTCAAGCTGACGAGTGTATTTATTTGAACAACAAAAAATGTTTGGAGTATATGATGATAAAATAAATGTTGCATTAGATCAAGATAAGATAGAGAGATAAGATCAACGTTGAAAATATGTGTAATCACATGTTTACATGCATTTTTTCTGTTATAAAACAACAACTATTACATTTCATAAGAAAGATAAAGTGTCTTTATTCACTCATGTTTTTTTCACAGGATAGATATTTGGCCCACGAACCATGAGTTTGACACTTGTGCGTTAGATTCCGACGAGCATCACCAGTTTTGACTACCAGTAGCGCCTCCAGAAAGTTTTCATAGGGCTGGCCAGATGGGGCCACTCAAATCTTGGGGTGGCACACAATAACTATAAAGCATAATTTCAGAATTTGATTCTACTGTTGTAGTAAATCGGCCTGTAGAAAACTATCAGAAAGACTTATAGAAACGCCAACTGTATTGCTCGTATTCCGGTACGTAACTTCTCCACGGAAGTAAAAACCAGTGGTGGTCATCCAAGCTACGATGGCTGTTGTACAGCAAGCAGTGCACAAACTATCTGATTACAAAAGAGGCTTGAATCTTTCTGCAAAAAGCAGATACGAGCATAACATTTAACTATGCAATGGAATGGATCCAAAAAAGATTTATCGAGTGGTATCAAGGCTTATACGTCAGTCGCGGTCTTAGACATATCGAACTATTGTGCTCCAGACGCCATTCTACACGACAAAACAGACGAAAACTTGGAAAAGCATGGAGGTCTACAACTTCTTTGTGTGTGACTGGGTAAAGGAAATTGGTATCAAGACTCTATCAGTTAAATAAGAATCGTTTGGAGCTTGGATAAGGTTGCATTTAACTTTGCGTCTAAATAAGTTGTTGCTGGTGCATACGCCTTTTACGAGTAACATGTTTTCCCTGTCTTTATCAAAATATAACAAAAGATGTCAACATTGTGTATGTGCTGAAATATTCATTTATGATTGTTGTGTTTGGTAAAATATTAAACCCTTTGAGGTTTTGCTCACATTGGCTTTCTTTTTTTGGCCTCGCCGAGTTGGTGCTTTTCGAAACAATCATAGCAAACATGTTTAAGAAATACAAATAATATCAAGATAATACTTAAATGGGAAATAATAAACGTTAAATGTCTATCAAACAAACTTTTAAAAAAGTGATCACTGCAAACTCATGCATTCTTCGACTCCCTTGGACTGTAGTGTGAGCTGCTTGCTCTTCTCATCGTTTCGTAAAATCTTGCACTCTTCCTCCATTTTTAATTACCTCCCGAGGAACTCTGAAGAAACGGTTAAACATTTTGCAATTTGAACGATTCGTAGCTTGAGCTAGCTTGACCACCACGCGTATTCATTGGGCGAGATGCAAGTCGGACGTGACGTCAGTAACATACCAGTAACATCTTAGGCTACTTTGGTTTATTTTGTTTATTTTTTTTAGCAAGGTGTACATTTACAACATTGCTACAGTGTTCATCATGGTCACATACCATACTACAGTAGTGTCTTCATTCACATATCCCATTCTGTGCATGCCAACAAAAATATACGGTTCTAAGATCCAAATACCACGTGCAAAGCAGCATGTGCAAACTATTAAATTGTGTGTACTATTAGTGGGCGTGTTAGATGTGATCTAATAGGACTGGGTGTATATTGCTAACAAGTGTGAAAATGATGTACGCCAGCAGACACTAAAACTCATCTATTTATTTTTTGAATCACTCATCCAGCAGCTATGAAATTATAAAATTATATTGTTGAAAAGACAATATCACTATTATTTTGTTTATATGTCTGACAGTCCAAATATGTTGATATGCAATATTCTCTCTCTGCTAATATGATCCAATTTAAGAGGCTATTCAAAGTACAAGTGTTTACAAAGTACAAGTAAGAGGAATTGTGACAAACGTATTGAACTATTGAAAATAAGATATTATTATCTCATTAAGTGAATCACAACTGTCTTATTTATTTATTACCAGAACTGTCATATTTAGTAATCCTTGATGTATATTGTGTTAGTAATTGAGAACAAGAGGTAAATATATGGGTCTGTTAGTAATTGCTATGAAGTGGGAAAGGGGTAAGATTAAATAAGATCTGCTTTTTACTCCTCCTTTTCGAGCATGTTGTAATGATAAATGGAAAATATGTGCTGTATCATATTAAAACTGTATACATGTTTGAAATAAAGTTCTACCAATCAACTAACTGTCTGTGTTTGCAACGGGATCGCCTCCTTTCTCACAGCCATTTGTGCATAACTGGGACACTTTGCACACATATTTCAAATGTGCTAAATATAGATGCAAAACAGGGGCCGCAAAACAGTTTTAGTCTTGATAAATCAAATTGCATGCATTAAATGTTTACATTTGTATCTCCTCCTACCAGTATTGTGGACGTTCTAATAATCAGCATATATTCTGCACATGAAGACAGACCCAAATGGATTGCACTCTCTATTTTGCTCATTTAAGAGACACAATCCTCTGTGCACAAGCTAAGTAGATCAGCTTTGTGTGCACTCTCAGGTTTGCACATGTTTTAAAGGCCTACTGAAATGAAATGTTTTTATTTAAACGGGGATAGCAGATCCATTCTATGTGTCATACTTGATCATTTCGCGATAGTGCCATATTTTTGCTGAAAGGATTTAGTAGAGAACATCGACGATAAAGTTCACAACTTTTGGTCGCTGATAAAAAAAAGCCTTGCCTGTACCGGAAGTAGCGTGACGTCAAAGGTTGAAAGGCTCCTCACATTTCCCCATTGTCTTCAATGCAGCGAGAGCGATTCGGACCGAGAAAGCGACGATTACCCCATTAATTTGAGCGAGGATGAAAGATTTGTGGATGAGGAACGTGAGAGTGAAGGACTAGAGTGCAGTGCAGGACGCATCTTTTTTCGCTCTGACCGTAACTTAGGTACAAGCTGGCTCATTGGATTCCACACTCTCTCCTTTTTCTATTGTGGATCACGGATTTGTATTTTAAACCACCTCGGATACTATATCCTCTTGAAAATGAGAGTCGAGAACGCAAAATGGACATTCACAGTGACTTTTATTTCCAAGACAATACATCGGCGAAACACTTTAGCTACGGAGCTAACGTGATAGCATCGGGCTTAACTGCATATAGAAACAAAAGAAATAAGCCCCTGACTGGAAGGATAGACAGAAAATCAACAATACTATTAAACCATTGACCTGTATAATACACGGTTAATGCTTTCCAGCCTGGCGAAGGTTAACAATGCTGTTGCTAACGATGCCATTGAAGCTAACTTAGCAACGGGACCTCACAGAGCTATGCTAAAAACATTAGCTATCCACCTACGCCAGCCAGCCCTCATCTGCTCATCAACACCCGTGCTCACCTGCGTTCCAGCGATCGACGGTGCGACGAAGGACTTCACCCGATCACCGATGCGGTCGGCGGCTAGCGTCAGATAGCGCGTCTGCTATCCACCTCAAAGTCCTCCTGTTTGTGTTGCTGCAGCCAGCCGCTAATACACCGATCCCACCTACAACTTTCTTCTTTGCAGTCTTCATTGTTCATTAAACAAATTGCAAAAGATTCACCAACACAGATGTCCAGAATACTGTGGAATTTTGAGATGAAAACAGAGCTTTTTGTATTGGATTCAATGGCGTCTGAATACTTCCGTTTCAACGATTGACGTCACGCGAATACGTCATCATACATAGACGTTTTCAACCGGAAGTTTAGCGGGAAATTTAAAATTGCACTTTATAAGTTAACCCGGCCGTATTGGCATGTGTTGCAATGTTAAGATTTCATCATTGATATATAAACTATCAGACTGTGTGGTCGGCAGTAGTGGGTTTCTGTAGGCCTTTAATGGGGTCATATTATTGTTTTATTTTTTCTTCTAAATTTAAAACGCTTCCTTGTGGTCTACAAAACAACACAACACACACACACTATCTCTTCAGAATGCACCGTATTGTGGGCGGTCCAATTTATGTGCCGACAGTCTCCTTCAGGCCAAGACCCCTTTAACTGCCTCTCCACCTCGTCAGCCATGTTGTAGTTTTCATCACCTCCATATCGAGTCTACTGACAGATACTAATTAGAAGTATATGTTATATATATGTTTATATGTCCTTAGAAATGGCAAAAGTGGATGATTTTTAGTAGGTATGTGCATGTATGAGCCAGTCTGCCCCACAACAAGATGGAGAAAAAGAAGGAGATTATTGACCACAACTTTTGACCACAACTGGATGAGGTGGCGACTTGTCCAGGGTGTACTCCGCCTTCTGCCCGAAGGCAGCTGAGATAGGCTCCAGCACCCCCCGCGAGCCCGAAAGGGACAAGCGGTAGAAAATGGATGGATGGATGGATGAATAAAAATGGTGGACTCCCACAAAGCTCCATAGATGGAGATATCCGATGACGTAACTGTCAAGGCAAAATACATCACTTACATCTCAAATTCCAAACAAGTTTGGAAGAGGGCAAAATTGTTTTTTTTAACTATCTCCACCATGCCTCCATGGTTTGATTTCACATTTTCGAGACTAAAACAGGTACTGACAAGCAGTGTTGGGACTAACGCGTTACAATATGAACGTGTTACCGTAACACTGTTATTTTCGACGGTAACTAGTAGTCTAACGCGTTATTTTTTCTATCCAGTAACTCAGTTACCGTTACTACATGATGCATTACTGCGTTATTTTCCGTAATTTTTTATGTAGTATCGGCTAGAAACAGAAGATCTGAGTGTGTTTTATTGGAGCGCTGCAGTGTCGTCCTTGTGTGTCACAAGGAAGAGAAGAGGCGCGCTTTGTGTGTGTGTGTGTGTGTGTGTGTGGGGGGGGGGGGGGTCTGTGTTTACTAACAAGACATCATGCCGGAGCCAGAAGTCGAGTTTCTTAACGTGGAGATATTCTCACTACTTTTCTTTTGTCGAGCACAAAGAAAATAACATTTTAGTTAAATGTAAGTTGCGTCTTGGATCAAAAATCCTAACTACTGCCCAAAACAGCAATTCAAATCTGCTGAAACAGCTACAAAAGCAACATGCTTCGACGAAGCTAGTAAAGAGAGATACACTTCACCTAAGGATTTTAACGGAGGGACTGCTAGCCAGGACAACATTGATAGAGCCATTGCAGCGTATGTGCTAGAAGACATGCAGGCTATTTCTACAGTGGAGTCACCCGCTTTCAGGCAGCTAATTAGCATGATGCCGGCGTCAAACAGCAAAGGGCACGGAAAACATGTTCCAATTACCTGGACAGTGAGTACATAAACATGGAAAGCGAGCTAAAGAAAACACTCCAAAATCTGCCTCTGCTCATCATTCAGCACTGAAGGTACACACACTCTGTCAATTCTCTTATATACTCTTTCATCCTAAACTTCTAGAGTGTTTGATTATCACTTCACTCTAAATGTATAGACTATAAAGTTCACAAACATAAAGAGGGATCCTAGTGGGCCAGGCCAATACTTCCTTATCTCTAAACTAAAACTGGGGAAATGCGTAGTGTTCTGGGCTTCGGTACAGTGTTGATCTCCTGAAGACATGATCTTATTTCCAAATTCCTAGAGATAAAAAAAATGCCTGGTTAGGCTTTGTGTATGTCATGTGTGCCTTCCTTGGGTGAAGCCAGGTTTACAGCTATGTTGTTATTATGCTGTTTGTTACTTATGTATGTTATGTTGCAGCTATTTAAAATAGTTTTGTCAATTTGTTCTGGCCTGAAATAAATTGGCCCTTTGAAACATATCTTTGTCTTTGTGTGTTGTATGTAGACCACATTGCTTAGCAGAATTCAGTGATGCAAATGCATGTCAAGTTGATCAACAGATTGTATTATTCTCCAGTGCAATAACAGTACTGAAATGAAGGCTAAAAGGGCATTAATAGGAGCCTTTTTTTTTTCCTGTCCAGCTTCTCAGGCAAATCATATAGCAGATGTAGATGCCCATATCGGCTGTTCAGATTTACTTTACAAAAGAGAAGTGTAGGATACTTCTCTTGTTGCCTTATTTGTATTTGACTTTATTAAATGTATTTATATTATCATTTGGTGCAGCCGGGCCGGAGCAGGAGGGGATAGAAAGAGAAAAAAAGGAAGACAGAGGGGGGAATTGTGGGGATAAGAGGGGGATTAGACAGAGAGACAAAAACAACAACAGCAAACACAACAACAACAACAACAACAGTAGAGCAACATCAGCAAATACGACATTTACAAATATGATGGTAAAAGTAATAGCAAATAAGCAGTTAGCGAAAATAAAAAATAATACAGAAATGACAATGAGCATTATTACACTAAAAATGGAGCAATACAAATACCAATAGAAATAGCGCTATTGATAATGAACAATACCAATACTTTACCTTTATTATCAACAATACAGTTGTTCAAATGCAACAATACATATACGTAATGATAACTTGAGGTACGAAAGAATGCAGAAAAATGGGGGGGGGGGGGGGGGGGGAGAAAGAGAAGCAACCTACATTAACCTTGTAGATTGTTATAGTAACAATAGGTTAAGCTTTGTCAGAGTGCCATTAATGGGAGCCTTAAAACAAAAAAGAAGAAAAAAATAAGTAACTAAATCTTTTTTTTTTTCACAGTA
Organism: Entelurus aequoreus; assembly: GCF_033978785.1. Classification (NCBI taxonomy): domain Eukaryota; kingdom Metazoa; phylum Chordata; class Actinopteri; order Syngnathiformes; family Syngnathidae; genus Entelurus; species Entelurus aequoreus. The sequence goes on from NC_084739.1 coordinate 36,957,403, forward strand.
ACACATTACTTTCTGGTGTAAGTAACTGAGTTCGTAACTGAGTTACTTTTGAAATAAAGTAACTAGTAACTCTAACTAGTTACTGGTTTTCAGTTACAAACCCAACACTGCTGACAAGTAAGACAAGTTGGTTTTGCATGATAGGGCCTCTTTACTACGCGCACACCTTTAGTAGATCAGGCCCATTGTGGCTCTTCATTATCTACCACTGGCTTGGCATGCATAGCACAACGTTTTAGCATGTGAAACTTTTGGAAACATAAAGTCCCAGTTTTACTTGACAGTTGTAGTGTAAAACCTACAAAGAGTAAAACAGCATGAAATGTCAGAGAACAGCAAGGAGGTGATTCACACCCTGCCAGCACACATGCTAATCTGAGCAGCTGTGTGTTTAAAGGGCCATAAAGAGAGTGATAATGGCACAGGTTTATGAGTTACGACTCTGGCTAGTGTTGCTGTTATTCCCACTGTTCCTCGATGACCACTAAAGCGGAAAAATGGTTTCCCACTTATGGTAGAAATATGAAGCTTATTCTCGCTCTCTTTCTCTTTTTGTGTGAAAGGCGCCCGGGCTTTCTCCTGCATGGTTATGGAGTTAAATGCTCAGCTCCATGGCTTGGCTTCTGCACGGTCCCCCCCGCCCCCCCTCCATCTCATTCCCCTTGACAGGATTAGCAGGTCTCCAGTGTTAGAAATACATTAAGTGGACCTTTGCAGTCACTTATTATGCCTGATTATGCAGCTGGAATGGGGAAGGTAGGCTCCTGTTTGTAGTCAAATAACTTTTCAGATGCTTTTTTTTTGAAGCAGCAATCTTCAAAGCGTGAACGGGTCAGTGACTCAGGCACAAAGCTGAGATTGATTTCCACCCTCATACTCTTTGTTCCCGTGGTTTAAAAAGGACAGGTTCTTCCAAATTAGTTTGCCGTGTTATTAATGGAGCAGCCAATTAAACTCCCAATGCAGCGGTGGCACGGCTAAACAATAGAGCTTTGCCATTTTCACCAGCCGTGCGTTGTACAATAAGGTTAATGAAATAGATAACATATGTTGATGTATAGATTGTATTAAGCTCCATCTGGGCACCGTGCCACTCTATTACTATGAAGACTATATTCTTGAAATACCAGCAGCTGTCTATTTTATACACCGATATCATGCTCCGGTCTTCCTAGATTGAGGTAATATGGAACACTTCAACATCAGTCAAGACGGCGAACGTGCCCAATGTTGATGCCTCATGTTTTGACAGCTGTGACAAAACAATTTGGGAGTTTCCTGCTAAAACAAGTGGACGATTCAGCAAAGTTTCCACCGGGTAGGCACAGAGAAGTAAAGACTGGCAGGTTGAAAAGGAAGATGAAGAAAAGCCAAGCAAACCTTGCAGTGTATCAGGAGTGAGCATGTGTGTCAAGGTGTCTGTGTGGAAAGGAAATGAAACGTTGGGAAAGAGACTGTGTGAGGGACTAGATTGTCGAAAATTGGAGACCACTCCTTGTCCAGCAGTGAAACCTGATTCCTGTTCCTCTTGCCCACTTGGTTTATTTTCTCTTAACGACTGCCCCTTTGGCCATAATGTTCTTTATTCATTATCTCTGCACTGTAAATGACTCATCATGTTTGGATTGGCCTCCAGTGCCGATAGAACCCTGGGCATGAAGTGGATACATCACAGGAATTTATGGCCAGGAAACTTCCAGGAACACGAGACAGTATGATGTTTTTTCAGTGCTTTTAAATGTTGAAACATTTTAAACAGATTAATCACAGGGTTTAATTTTGACTAATCAAGATTAAATATTTCTTTTTTGATCTAATGTTGACAAGAACAAGAAAGTTAGATCATATTACGCCTATACTGGCTCACCTGCATTGGCTTCCTGTGCACTTAAGATGCGACTTTAAGGTTTTACTACTTACGTATAAAATACTACACGGTCTAGCTCCATCGTATCTTGCTGATTGTATTGTACCATACGTCACGGCCAGAAATCTGCGTTCAAAGAACTCTGGCTTATTAGTGATTCCCAGAGCCCAGAAAAAGTCTGCAGGCTTTAGAGCGTTTTCTATTCGGGCTCTAGTACTCTGCAATGCCCTCCCGGTAACAGTTAGAGATGCTACCTCAGTAGAAGCATTTAAGTCCCATCTTAAAACTCACATCTGTGGTCGCCTCCAAGGTTTCTTATTGTAGCCCATTGGGTTGAGTTTTTCCTTGTCCTGATGTGGGATCTGAGCCGAGGACGTCGTCGTACTTTTGAGACACTTGGTATTTAGGGCTATATAATAAACTTTGATTGATTGATGATAGATCTAAAGTAATCATGTTTCATATTATAATAGATAAGAGAGTCCAAAAAAAGAGTGAACATACTCATTAAACACCAACAAAGATGTTAAAGGCCTACTGAAACCCACTACTACCGACCACGCAGTCTGATAGTTTATATATCAATGATGAAATCTTAACATTGCAACACATGCCAATACAGCCGGGTTAACTTATAAAGTGCAATTTTAAATTTCCCGCTAAACTTCCGGTTGAAAACGCCTTTGGATGATGACGTATGCGCGTGACGTAGCCAGTGAAACAGAAGTATCGGTACCCCATTGAATCCAATACAAAATAGCTCTGTTTTCATCTCATAATTCCACAGTATTCTGGACATCTGTGTTGGTGAATCTTTTGCAATTTGTTTAATGCACAATGGAGATTGCAAAGAAGAAAGTTGTAGGTGGGATCGGTGTATTAGCGGCTGGTTGCAGCAACACAACCAGGAAGACAGAGATGGATAGCAGACGCGTTAGCCGCCGAACTCACCTTAACTTCCTCCGTCTCGCCGACCGCATCTGTGATCGGGTGAAGTCCTTCGTCGCACCGTCGATCGCTGGAACGCAGGTGAGCACGGGTGTTGATGAGCAGATGAGGGCTGGCTGGCGTAGGTGGATAGCTAATATTTTTAGCATAGCTCTGTGAGGTACGGTTGCTAAGTTAGCTTCAATGGCGTCGTTAGCAACAACATTGTTAACCTTCGCCAGGCTGGAAAGCATTAACTGTGTATTTACATGTCCCTGGTTTAATAGTATTGTTGATCTTCTGTCTATCCTTCCAGTCAGGGATTTATTTATTTTGTTTCTATATGCAGTTAAGCACGATGCTATCACGTTAGCTCCGTAGCTAAAGTGTTTCGTCGATGTATTGTCGTGGAGATAAAAGTTACTGTGAATGTCCATTTCGCGTTCTCGACTCTCATTTTCAATAGGATATAGTATCCGAGGTGGTTTGAAATACAAATCCGTGATCCACAATAGAAAAAGAAGAGTGTGGAATCCAATGAGCCAGCTTGTACCTAAGTTACGGTCGGAGCGAAAAAAGATATGTCTTGCACTGCATTCTAGTCATTCACTCTAATGTACCTCATCCACGAATCTTTCATCCTCGCTCAAATTAATGGGGTAATCGTCGCTTTCTCGGTCCGAATCGCTCTAGCTGCATTGTAAACAATAGGAAAATGTGAGGAGCTGTTCAATTGACTACAACACGCTACTTCCGGTATAGGCAAGGCTTTTTTTTAATCAGATACCAAAAGTTGCGATCTTTATCGTCGTTGTTCTCTACTAAATCCTTTCAGCAAAAATATGGCAATATCGCGAAATGATCAAGTATGACACATAGAATGGATCTGTTACCTCCGTTTAAATAAAAAAAAATCATTTCAGTAGGCCTTTAATGTTCACTCTTTTTGTAAGCTAACATTTATCAATGTTGATACGTACTTCGAAAATAACTATAAAATAAAATGTTCCTACTTGGGATGTTCCGATCCCGGTTTTAGGCTGCAGATTCCGATACCGATCAATGTAAATTTAACTTTTTCAATATTTTATGGTGAGTGCTATTGACAGTTTAAAAATATCAAAACAATATTTCAATTATTTCTTTATCCAATTTTTAGATACAATTGTTTGGTCAAAACAAAGTCAATAGTACTGTCTACTACTCTTTTAAATATTTAGTTTTTTGCCCCCACAGTCCTGTGGTATCCAGGGAAATATTCCCCGAGCTTGTAAACAATAACAAAAAACACTGTTAGTAGCTGCTTACTTTCTGTTGTAATGTTGTTCCAGCTACACTTCTCAAATCTTTACTAAGCACATATTTATCTGTGTTAGTTAAAGATAGCTTAGCGGCTAGCTTAGCTTGCTGGCTTGCTTTTGGTGTGTAACATGTTTAGCTTGGTCCTCCAGTGATAATGGTACTCGATACTTAAGATATTAAGAAATACAGTTTATTTGTCGCAATGGAGGGGATTATTATTAATTTAGGGAAGCGGCTCCATACTGCGTATGGAGACACATAATTACCTCAAGAGTCAGGATTCATTCTGCATATTTTGCTTTTTTACTTTATGTCGTACATTACAAATAATAATATTAATAATAATAATAATAATAAAGATAGTAATGATTAACATCAAGGTAAGTTCTCTGAGGAAGAACACCAGCCAACAGTTACATGAAGTAAGTGCACTCATATTATAAGCAGTAACATTTCAGTGATGTCTCAATACTATGAACAGGACACTGGATGTTTTGTTTGTTGTTTTTGGTTTTTACATTTGTTAACTTCTTTTTACACTTGTGTGTTAGATAAGAATGTTTAGCAATGAGAAGCATCTACACCGCAAATCCCCTTAAAAGTGTCATAACTTGGTCTGTGGCGTGGTTTGCTCTCCCGTGGTGCAAAAGAAATGGAACGGACGTGGCGTGCAGGTAAAGACATAGTTTAATTATAACTATAAACTACAAAGTACAAACAAAAGGGTACAAACAAAAGGCGCTCACAGAGGAGGTAAAAAACTTGACTAGGAAAACAAAAGGCGCGCACAATGGCGGAGAACTATGAACATTAAACAAACAAAAACTTACGTGACAAGAGATGAAACAAGAACTAACGTGACAAGGAACTGTGGACATGGCATGAATGGGTGATGTCGCCAGGACGAACAACAGAAACAGAAAAGCCTATATAGTGACATGAAAAGTGAAAACAGGTGCGTGACTAACTGTGAACAGGTGCATGACATGACTGTGAAAACGTGAGACAGGTGTGAGTGAGTCCAAACGTGGAACAGGTGAAACTAATGAGTAACCATGGAAACAAAACAAAACCAGGAAGTGAAACCAGGAACTAAGGAAGTGTCCAAAAAACAAAACAGCACATGGCCAAACAAAAACATGAACACAGACATGACAGAACCCCCCCCTTACGGACAGATCCCAGATGGCCAAAAACAAAAAACAGGATCAAGAGTCATGGGAGGGGGGGAGGGGGACATGGCGGTGGGTCGCCAGACCAGGTGTCCCCGAATCCACCGGGGCAGAGTCAGGTGGCGACGGCGGGTAGACCGCCGCTGAACCTGACGAGGTGGGCGACCTGGGAATGGCCACATTCGTGGCAGACGAGGAGGTCGGCGCACCTGGCGTGGCGGACGCCCATGGAATGGCCACATCCTTGGCCGACGAGGAGGTGGGCGCGTTGTCGTGGCAGGCGGCGAAGCTTGGCGTGGTGCGTCAGGCGGCGAAGCTTGGCGTGGTGCGTCAGGCGGCGAAGCTTGGCGTGGGGGGTCTTTGTCTTGGCGTGGGTGGTCTTGGCCTTGGCGGTCTTGGTCTTGGCAGCGTGGGTCATGGTCTTGGCAGCGTGGGTCTTGGTCTTGGACTTGGCGTGGTTGGTCTTGGTCTTGGCGTGGGTCTTGGTCTTGGCGTGGGTCTTGGTCTTGGCGTGGGTCTTGGTCTTGGCGTGGGTCTTGGTCTTGGCGAGGGTCTGGGTCTTGGTCTTGGACTTGGTCTTGGCGTGGTTGGTCTTGGTCTTGGACTGGTTGGTCTTGGTCTTGGACTTGGCGTGGTTGGTCTTGGTCTTGGCGTAGTTGGTCTTGGACTTGGTCTTGGTGTGGCGGTGCTTGGACTTGGTCTGGGTCACTTGGCGGGTCTTGGTCTTGGTCACTTGGCGGGTCTTGGTCTTGGTCACTTGGCGGGTCTTGGTCTTGGTCACTTGGCGGGTCTTGGTCTTGGTCACTTGGTGGGTCTTGGTCACTTGGCGGTTCTTGGTCTTGGTCACTTGGCGGGTCTTGGTCTTGGCTTTGGTCGCGGCGTGGGGCAGCCACGGGCGGCACTTGGCGGCGTGGGGCAGCCACGGGCGGCACTTGGCGGCGTGGGGCAGCCACGGGCGGCACTTGGCGGCGTGGGGCAGCCACGGGCGGCACTTGGCGGCGTGGGGCAGGTACTGGCGGCGCTTGGCGTGGAGCAGGTACTGGCGGCGCTTGGCGTGGAGCAGGTACTGGCGGCGCTTGGCGTGGAGCAGGTACTGGTGGCGCTTGGCGTGGAGCTGGGCGTGGAGCAGGTGGATCTTGGCATGGACGAAAAACTGGTGGTGGTGGTCGTGATGGTGGCTGTGGCTTGGCAGGTCGAAAGACAGGTGGTGGAGGTCGTGCTGGAGGCTGTGGCTTGGCGTGACGAAAGACTGGTGGTGGGGGTCGTGCTGGTGGCTGTGGCTTGGCAGGTCGAAAGACAGGTGGTGGGGGTCGTGCTGGAGGCTGTGGCTTGGCGTGACGAAGCTGACCCACCCCACCTGAACAATTCCCAGCCCTAGCCCCCCCCTCAAGGAGCGGATCCCAGACGCGCTCCCCGCGGTCTGGAACCGTCTTTTGGGGTGGGCGGAGGGGGTTCAGGAGGAGGGCAGAATCCTCCCCTCTAAATTGTCCAAAAGGTCTTTCGTTCCCCCCCACCTGGGCTTTTGTGGGTGAAAAAAAATTTCTGACTTGGGCGTGGCATGAGTCCTGGGGGGCGGGGCATGAAAATTGGGTGACTGTGATTGACAGGATCTGATTTCTAAAAACATGTCTTGGTAATATTTAATCATGGATTTAGAGTCTTTGGTTGGATGTGGCTGACAAGAAAAAGAGTTCAGGGGAAAAAAATCCATGACGTCACCCACTGGCAGCGGCGTGACGTCGTCCTGGGGAAGCCGGGCTGGCTGCAGCTCGTTTCCGCCCGGAGGGGGAGGAGCTTGCGGGAACGATGCGTCCTTTCCAATGCTTGTGGAAGCCCTCCCTGACGTCCTTCGTTGGGAGCGGCGCTTCCGGGACTGCGGTGACGCAGCGCCATCCTCGGACCAAAGGGAGCTGATCGGCACCAGTTTGCCGGTCGGACCCCACATGAGATCCCTGCGCTCCATGGGGGAATGGCGGAGTGTCTCGGCTTCCATGGCGCGCAGGACCTCCCACGTTACCTCGTCAAAATTGTCCCATTTTTTTGCGGGAGAGCTCTCGTGCTGGCGACATCTGTCATAACTTGGTCTGTGGCGTGGTTTGCTCTCCCGTGGTGCAAAAGAAATGGAACGGACGTGGCGTGCAGGTAAAGACATAGTTTAATTATAACTATAAACTACAAAGTACAAACAAAAGGGTACAAACAAAAGGCGCTCACAGAGGAGGTAAAAAACTTGACTAGGAAAACAAAAGGCGCGCACAATGGCGGAGAACTATGAACATTAAACAAACAAAAACTTACGTGACAAGAGATGAAACAAGAACTAACGTGACAAGGAACTGTGGACATGGCATGAATGGGTGATGTCGCCAGGACGAACAACAGAAACAGAAAAGCCTATATAGTGACATGAAAAGTGAAAACAGGTGCGTGACTAACTGTGAACAGGTGCATGACATGACTGTGAAAACGTGAGACAGGTGTGAGTGAGTCCAAACGTGGAACAGGTGAAACTAATGAGTAACCATGGAAACAAAACAAAACCAGGAAGTGAAACCAGGAACTAAGGAAGTGTCCAAAAAACAAAACAGCACATGGCCAAACAAAAACATGAACACAGACATGACAAAAAGTGCTGTTGACACTAGAGGGCGCGCTTGTTGGAACAAGCTGCAAACATTATAACCCAACCTCCATCTGGTACGCCACACCAATAATACATACGCACTAGGGCTGCAAATCTTTGGGTGTCCCACGATTTGATTCAATATCGATTCTTGGGGTCACGATTCGATTTTTCCGATTCAACGCTATTCTCGATTCAAAAACGATATTTTTCCGATTCAAAACAATTCTCTATTCATTCAATACATAGGATTTCAGCAGGATCTACCCCAGTCTGCTGACATGCAAGCAGAGTAGTAGATTTTTGTAAAAGCTTTTATAATTGTAAAGGACAATGTTTTAATCAACTGATTGCAATAATGTAAATTTGTTTTAACTATTAAATGAACCAAAAATATGACTTATTTTATCTTTGTGAAAATATTGGACACAGTGTGTTGTCAAGCTTATGAGATGGGATGCAAGTGTAAGCCACTGTGACACTATTGTTCTTTTTTTAAATTTTTTTTATAAATGTCTAATGATAATGTCAATGAGGGATTTTTAATCACTGCTATGTTGAAATTGTAAATAATATTGATACTGTTGTTGACAATATTCATTTTTGTTTCACTACTTTTGGGTTGTTCTGTGTCGTGTTTGTGTCTCCTCGCAATTGCTCTGTTTATTGCTGTTCTGAGTGTTGCTGGGTCGGGTTTGGTTTTGGAATTGGATTGCATTGTTATGGTATTGCTTTGTATTATTTTGTTGGATTGATTAATAAAAATAAAAATAAAAATAAAAACAAAAAAATAAAATAAAAACAAAAAAAAAAATTTTTTTAAAAATGAGAATCGACGTGAGAATCGCGATTTGAATTCGAATCGATTTTTTCCCACACCCCTAATACGCATGCAGCAAAATGATTGCATTATGTTACAAAAGCATGTTCTGAGTGTTGCTGGGTCGGGTTTGGTTTTGGAATTGGATTGCATTGTTATGGTATTGCTTTGTATTATTTTGTTGGATTGATTAATAAAAATAAAAATAAAAATAAAAACAAAAAAATAAAATAAAAACAAAAAAAAATTTTTTTTTAAAAATGAGAATCGACGTGAGAATCGCGATTTGAATTCGAATCGATTTTTTCCCACACCCCTAATACGCATGCAGCAAAATGATTGCATTATGTTACAAAAGCAATGTTTCAAAAAGCGTATGATTTCACCCCACAAGCCTTGTTCATTATTCATTCAGCACAATAGCTGTGTGCAGCGGTAGGGGTCCTGATACAGCAGATACAACATAACTATTCAACTAGCGCAGGGGTCGGCAACCCAAAACGTTGAAAGAGCCATATTGGACCAAAAATACAAAAAACAAAAATGGCACACCAACAACTATCTGAAATGCAGCCAATCTTACATACAGTTAATGTGTCATGAGACATGCAAACCTAAATTATATACAAAGAGGATACAAGTAAATGATATTAAATGAGCTCAAATATAACTACAAATGAGGCATAATGATGCAATATGTACATACAGCTAGCTTTGTGCATTCACACAGAGCATTAAACTTTCGGTGGACAAAAAGAGACAAAGGAGTGGAAGATTTTATATGTAACCAAACTGTTGCGTCACTATCCCCACTACCTGGGGACGGCGTGGCGCGGTTGGGAGAGTGGCCGTTCTAGCAACCTCCGCCAAGGCTGCCCTTTGTCCCCAATTCTGTTCATAACTTTTATGGACAGAATTTCCAGGCTCAGTCAAGGCGTTGAGGGGATCCGGTTTGGTGGCTGCAGGATTAGGTCTCCGCTTTTTGCAGATGATGTGGTCCTGATGGCTTCATCTGGCCAAGATCTTCAGCTCTCACTGGATCGGTTCGCAGCCGAGTGTGAAGCGACTGGGATGAGAATCAGCACCTCCAAGTCCAAGTCCATGGTTCTTGCCCGGAAAAGGGTGGAATGCCATCTCCGTGTTGGGGAGGAGACCCTGCCCCAAGTAGAGGAGTTCAAGTACCTCGGAGTCTTGTTCACAAGTGAGGGAAGAGTGGATCGTGATATCGAAAGACGGATCGGTGCGGCGTCTTCAGTAATGCGGACGCTGTATTGATCCGTTGTGGTGAAGAAGGAGCTGAGCCGGAAGGCAAAGCTCTCAATTTACCGGTCGATCTACGTTCCCATCCTCACCTATGGTCATGAGCTTTGGGTTATGACCGAAAGGACAAGATCACGGGTAAAAGCGGCCGAAATGAGTTTCCTCCGCCGGATGGCAGGGCTCTCCCTTAGAGATAGGGTGAGAAGCTCTGTCATCCGGGGGAAGCTCAAAGTAAAGCCGCTGCTAATCCACATTGAGAGGAGCCAGATGAGGTGGTTCGGGCATCTGGTCAGGATGCCACCCGAACGCCTCCCTAGGGAGGTATTTAGGGCACGTCCATGGGGAAGACCCAGGACACGTTGGGAAGACTATGTCTCCCGGCTGGCCTGGGAACGCCTCGGGAAGAGCTGGACGAAGTGGCTAGGGAGAGGAAAGTCTGGGCTTCCCTGCTTAGGCTGCTGCCCCTGCGACCCGACCTCAGATAAGCGGAAGAAGATGGATGGATGGATGTTTGAAGTCATCCATCCATCCATTTTCTACCGCTTGTCCCTTTTGGGGTCGCGGGGGGTGCTGGAGGCTATCGCAGCTGCATTCGGGAGGAAGGTGGGGTACACCCTGGACAAGTCACCACCTCATCGCAGGGCCAACACTGATAGACAGACAACTTTCACACTCACATTCACACACTATATTAAATAAAATATTCAACATGTGTCAAGTGAGCATATTGGGACAGGGTATGTCCGGCCCCTGAGCCCCTGGGCTCTTGAAACTGTGGCCCTCTTCATTATGCGGTTGAATAACCATGCCATACGACATATGACACACATTTTTTATGGTTTTGAAACAGTCCCTTTTTTATACCTCTAAACCAGTAACGGCCCAAATTTTTATGGTTTTGAAACGGTCCCTTTTTTATACCTGTAAACCAGTAACAGCCCATACTTAGTGTACGGACATGCGTATTAGCGCGAGTCAAGTTATTTGGGTCAAACTGCTTTTTTTTTTTAACATTAACATAATATTTTTATTAAGCTTTTATTATGCAAACATGTATTCATGCAACCATACATACATACAGTACATATACAGTACATACAGTATACACACTTACATAGAAGGAAAGACATACTCCAAAAATAATGCACATTTTTTCCATTTAAAACAATGTAAGCAAAACCCACCGGATGCACCTGCAAAAAAAAATGTATGCCAGAGGAATCTTACCAGGAAAATAAAGAAAATGAATAAGAAAGGTGAAAGAGATGAAAGCAGAAAATAAGACTTTAGTGTAATTAATGTATCAATACACAATCATAATATTGATAATAGAGTCAATGATATTGTATGTGAATAACAAGTGCATTATAGGTCTGTGTGATCTCTACTGAATTAGTTGGGTCAACATTATTCAAAAATATTGACTGCTCGGTAACAATAATTAAGCATGGATTTGAGTCCATTCAAGTAAATCTTTTTTTTAAATACAAATTTTACCTTCTAATTGTAACAAATATAGACATGTATTTGCTACAGTAAACCTGTTCTACCAATCCACTATCGGTGACATATTCTAGAGCAGGGGTCCCCAAACTTTTTGACTCAGGGGCTGCATTGGGTTACAAAATGTTGGCAGGGTGCCGGGCTGTATGTAAATATATATATATATATATATATATATATATATATATATATATATATATATATATATATATATATATATATATATATATATATATATATATATATATATATATATATTCCGAGGGCGGTGATGTTTTGATTGATTGGAACTTTTATTAGTAGATTGCACAGTGCAGTACTTATTCCGTACAATTGACCACTAAATGGTAACACCCGAATACGTTTTTCAACTTGTTTAAGTCGGGGTCCACTTAAATTGAATCATGATCCAGATATATACTATCATCATAATACAGTCATCACACAAGATAATCATCAGAGTATATACATTGAATTATTTACATTATTTACAATCCGGGGTGTGGGATGTGGAGGGGGTGGGGGAGGGGGGTAAGGTTTGGTTGATATCAACACTTCAGTCATCAACAATTGCATCATCAGAGAAATGGACATTGGAACAGTGTAGGACTGACTTGGTAGGATATGTACAACAAGTAGTGGACATAGAGAGAGAGATCAGAAAGCATAAGAATAAGTATCTACATTTGATTAATTACATTTGATTATTTACAATCTGGGGAGGTGGGATGTGGAAGGGAGAGTGTTAGTTTAGGGTTGAAGTTGCCTGGAGGTGTTCCTTTAGTGCGGTTTTGAAGGAGGATATAGATGCCCTTTCTCTTACACCTGTTGGGAGTGCATTCCATATTGATGTGGCATAGAAATAGAATGAGTTAAGACCTGGGTTTAACGTGGTTAGTGGAGCTCCCCCTGGTGTTGTGGTTATGGCGGTCATTTAGGAAGTAGTTTGACATGTACTTCGGTATCAGGTAGGTGTAGCGGATTTTATAGACTAGGCTCAGTGCAAGTTGTTTTACTATGTCCTCCACCCTGAGCCAGCCCACTTTGGAGAAGTGAGTAGAAGTGAGGTGTGATCTGGGGTGGAGGTCTAGAAGTAATCTGAGTAGCTTGTTCTGGGATGTTTGGAGTCTAGATTTGAGGGTTTTGGAGGTGCTAGGGTACCTAGGAGGTGCATGCGTTATTGAAAAATGATTGAACGAGAGTTCCCGCTAGAATCTTCATGATGCTTTTTTTGACCAGAGAGGAGATTCTATAGAGAAATCTCGTTCGTTGGTTGACCTTTTTGATTACCTTGGTTGCCATTTTATCACCTGCGATGAGGTGGCGACTTGTCCAGGGTGTACCCCGCCTTCCGCCCGATTGTAGCTGAGATAGGCTCCAGCGCCCCCCGCGACCCCAAAGGGAATAAGCGGTTGAAAATGGATGGATGGATGGGCCATTTTATCACAGGAAAGATTAGCCTCTAGAATGGAACCTAGGTAGGTGACCTCATCTTTCCTGGTGATAACAATGTCACCCACTTTTATAGTGAAGTCACTGACTTTCTTAAGGTTGATGTGGGATCCAAACAGGATGGATTCCGTTTTACCCAAGTGTATGGATAGCTTGTTGTCAGCGAGCCAGGTGCAAGTTCTACAGAGTTCAGCACTGAGGATTTTCTACACCTGTGACTTGTCCTTGCCAGATACCAGCAGGGCCGAGTCAGTTTTTTTCGCGAGCTTTGGTGAGGGGCGGAGTTGAAGAGTGGGGGGGGGGCAGGTAGGGGGGGCTGTTGTTTTCGTGGGCTTTGGTGTGGCTGAGAACAAAGACCAGTGAAGGATGAAGAAGTCCCTGAATCCTGTGTAGGCCGTGGGTCCGGGCGCCGCGGCCCCGACCGTCAGGGACCGGGGAGAGGCCGCGAGGACCCCCGCTCCGCCGTCTCTACTGCAGACCGGGGTGTTGTTGTCGACAGTCACCTCATTGTCCGCCGCCGGACCGCTGGGTGGAGAGCTAATGTTATTAGCATAGCTCCGACGAGGTCCCGTAGCTAAGTTAGCTTCAATGGCGTCGTTAGCAGCAGCATTGCTAGGCTTCGCCAGGCGGGACAACATTAACCGGGTGGTTACACGTCCAGTGTTTAGTTCAGTGTCTCCTGAGAGTAGAAGTAATAGTAGTATTGTTGATCTTCGGTCTATCCTTCCAGTCAGGGGCTTGTTTCTTCTGTTTCGATCCGCAGTCAGGCACAAGGTTATCACATTACCTCCGAAGCTAAAGTGTTTCGCAGATGTATTACCGAGGAGATAAAAATCACAGCGATTGTCCATTTCGCGTTCTCGACTCTCATTTTCAAGAGGGTATCGTATCCGTGGTGATTTAAAATACAAATCCGTGATCCACAATAGAAAAAGGAGAAAGTGTGAAATCCAACGAGCTTTTGTTTTTATGCTACAGTGGGAGCGAAATAAAATGCGACTGATCATCCTGGGGACCGGAACTCAACGTGTCATGTTATAGATGGGAAAATGCATTTTTAGACAATATGATTTGCCTGAGCGGCTAGGTAATACTGAGAGTAACAAGCAGTAGAAAATGGATTAAAAAGGACAGATTAAAAAATATATAATTAAAAGAAAAACAAAAAAAAAACTTTTTTTTTTTTAACTTGGGACGTTCTGCGGGCCGGATTTTGGACGCTGGTGGACCCCTGTTCTAGAGCCATTGGTGGTGGTCTTACATTTTTGGGTTTCAAAAACGTCATCTTGAGCTTGCTTAAAATTGCACCTTTAATAGTAAGAGAAAAATAATGTTAAAATATAGTTTTATGTATTGTATGGTGGTGAGAGTGACAGGCGATCCAGCAGTGACTTGGAACGGATTATGTTCAACTATGGAGGTTTCCACCATACTTTTAATGATCGGGAGGAGGGTGGCGGTGAACAGGTGACACAAGTCATCCGTTATGTCTTGCAGGGGGAGGCCCGACACATGGGGGCTACAAACATCACACACCCCAGGCCATGACCACTCAGCAACGCCCTCCCCATCTTGGGCCCGGCCCCATCACATCTGGCCCCACAGGCCCAGGACGTTTTCTTTTGCCCCCCTGTTCAAAATGCACCAGTGGTTCCCATTTAACACCTGTTCAGCCTAATTTCCATTTTCGGGGACGCTCTGGATTTCAAATCATTTATCACTTCCCAAAGTGCTGCCACATGTGCGCTGCCTTTCTCAGGGAGCGAGGTTCCTGCCTCCGGCCAACCTTTTCCGAATGTATTAAAATTCAGTTTGGTCCAAAGAAGTTCAGACACTGATGTTTCATTGTGGTGACGTCTGGTAATTATTAGTCCAAATTACTGCTCCGCCATGTGACTTGACAGGGTGGACTCTGTGTTTTAAAAGGAGGGATGAGGCGAAGGAGGTCGGGCCAAGGTGGTCTGTCACGCTTGGTGCATGTTTAAAACAGGCCCCAACACACTGACTGGGATGTCAGTCAGACTGAAACAGTTTCGCCACCGTGGAAACACTTCTGTGGTTAGGGACCTTGGAGGGTCCAGAGGGGCCCGGTGTGGGGCGGCTGGGTGAAGGTTGTGTCAAAAGCACTCCACTGTGAAGCTGAGGACTCCCACACTGAGCTCTGATGAACAAGAAAACGCCGATGCAGTCAAGTTGATATTCAGGGTCAGAGTTCATATTGTAAAACCAGGATTAGATTTAAAAGTGGGAAATGATTTGAAGGGAAATGAAATCAGATTATGTCTTGGGGTTCTTTGGTCAACAGTTCCTAAGCCTCAACAGAGCAATGGTGTGTAATTGGCTGTGACAAAATGGGACAGAGGACAGGCAATCCACTGGGAAAACATGTAATGTGATTACATTGTGCAGATTACTTCAAGACTGGACATTTCCTTACACATAACTCTGCTTTTTTTGTGCAATTGTCTGCATTTCTCTGAGATTACTGCAAAACTCCAACCAATACTAAAGAAATAATGTGTATGTCAACTAATTGTGCACACATATTGTTTATGGACCTCATTACTTTTTTTGTGTTCAAGGGCTTCCACAAAGTCACGCAAAAAGAAAATCAATAAAATTCTCAGTCTCATTAAAACACATTTGTGTTGACAAAGTTCATTTCTGGACGCACTATGCGCCGTCTTCAAGAGGGGAAATGTTTGAAACTGTAAGGTAAGTGTGCTTAATTAAAGTGGGGTGTGAAAATGTGCACTAATCAGATACGCTTGCTAACAAAGTCCATGAAATTACTAATTAGAATTTCATTAAAAGGTACTGCGTTATCGTGGGAGGAAATCGTAACCTTTAAAAGGCTTTCAGCATGGCGGTTTGCCTCTCTAAATGGGCTAACAGGCTGGCTTTTGATGTAATATCTCATTTAGGATTGGAGCTAAATTGGACCATTTAAAAAAACATGTCATTGTTTTCAACGTAATTTATCAGCCTAATTAATGACAGTTATTGCCTGGGCCTGCCGCTGCAGGAACACCAGGTTCTTGCAAAAGGAGCTAATCAAGCTTTACGTTCAGCTTTCGCTTTCCCAAGAATGAGAGTGTGGCTCTAAACAAGATTTTGTTTGATGCCCAATTTTGGTCGTCACAATATTATTTATTATTATCATTAGACCCCTGAAGGGACCACACCCCACCCTAAACCTAACGTTACAGCCCCACATATACACACTAAGTATGTTTACTGAGTATGACTTCTTGAATTATTTTGGTTGACAGTCGAAACTATTATATATTATCCATGAAACTATTATATATCATTTTTATTATTATATTATATACTATAAAACACATGTAAAAACCTTAATAAAGTGTTTGCATGCATTTGGTAATACCTCAAAGATTTTGTATTGAAAAATACTTACATACAGTTTTTGACCTTTTAAAATTGGGATTAACAAATCTCAATGATGCAATTATAAACCAGTTCCTTCTTGGATGTATACTCCCCCATCCAGCCATCATCGGATAGGGCGTTCTACGCATGTGCAAGTATTCCCAATATGGTGCCCTGGCGACACAGTAGATTGCACACTCCAAGATTAGAAAACTCACAATATTTACATTTTTAGGTCTTACTTTCATTGACACAATTTTTCATCATGCGTTTGAACCAGCATCATTAGGCCTTTTTATGGGGATAAAGGCTCCCTAAAATATCCTTAAACCCCTCTCAATTATTTGGCATAGGGTTTTTTTTTTGTTAAAAAAAATAAAATAAATAGTGCCGGCAAATTTAATAAAACGTAGACAGATGTGATTCTGTCATTATTCACTTAAATATGATTACACATCTGTCAGACTTACTCTGCATAAATGCGAGGTAGAGATGACCTGATTCACGTAGGATTATCATTCGTGGATGATAATAATAATAATAATAGTTTGTTTTTTTAACAATAATTATTATTATTAGTACATCTACAGGGGTTAAGCCTCCCCTGTCTTTAAAAACTAGTGACACTTTTGTTTCAAACTTTAATCAAAGTTACAATTATGAGCAATGCAATGCAAAAGTGAAACATAACCATAACTGTGTCAAATGTTGTCACAAATAGTTTGTTTCATATGTTCACCTTCCTTTTATCACATCATCATGGTTCCAAAATATTGTTCAATTCAGTTCAGTTCAGTTCAGTTTCAGTTTATTTCGAACATGCATACGATACAATGTAATGCATCACACAATTCCAGTTGTTTCATTACAGCACGTCCGAAAAGGAGTAGGAAGAAGCAGAGTTTATTTAATCCTACCCCTTTTCATACCATAGCAATGTTATCCAATTTCCTTGTTCTCTGTAACAGAACAGTGAACAAATAAATAATGAATAAATAATATACCATAGTAAGCAAACAAATATTAAATACATAAATAATCGTTGTCTCGATAAAAAAAGAAAAGAAAAAGAAAGGGTTCAAGATGTTCATCATAATTCTTGTTCTGTGTACTTTGTGAACACTTGTAGTTTGAACAGTCTTAAAGTGAATCATATTAGTGCTTTGTTTGAATTATTTGGTTAATCCATTCCATAATTTAATTCCACATATGTATATGCTAAAGGTTTTAAGTGTTGTACGAGCATACAAAGGTTTTAAATTAGATTTTCCTCAAAGGTTATATTTCTCCTCTTTTGTTGAGAAGAATTGTTGTACATTTTTGGGTAGCAGGTTATAGTTTGCTTTGTACATCATTTAGCTGTTTGCAAATGCACCAGATTGTTGAATCATTGTGATTTAATAAAAAAAAGGGTTTGTATGTTCTCTATATCCAACATGATGTATTATTTTAATTGATCTTTTTTGTAACACAGTTAATGAATGAAGCACACATTTGTAGTTATTTCCCTATATTTCTGCACAATAACTCAGATATGGTAACACTAGCGAGCAGTGTGGCGCTGTGTGTGAATGCATAAAGGTGAACTTTGATGACGATATTGAAGTCTGTGCGGCTTGTCCACCTGAGTGCAGCTGGGATAGGCGCCAGCACCCCCCGCGACCCCGAGAGAGACAAGCGGTAGAAAATGGATGGATGAAGTCTGTGTTGAATGAACAGTAAGTCATCCATGTTGGTTTTGGTTTTAACAGACACTAATAACAATTTTGCATTTTTTGAAGGGGTGTAGGTTGTTTTACACGTTCCTAATTTGACTCAAACAACCGTATTATTCAACTTTGACGGCAAAATGTATTTTATCTTAACTTTTATGATGTTGTATTTTAAATGGAAAAAAATAAAAAATTAAAATCTTTACAAATGCACAGTGACTATGCAACGATCCGGCCCTGTCTTTTTATTGGACTCACTCGATAAACGAACAATCACATTTCAAAGTGTTGAGTTGAGTTGAGTTGAGTTTGAGTTTATTTCGAACATGCAAGCATACAACATGATACATCACAATTTCCAGTTTCTCTTTTCAACATGTTCGAAAAGGAGTAGGAAGAAGCAGAGCTTATTTAATCCTACCCCTTTTCTTTTACATAACAGTTGCTAAAACTTTTGTTCACTTCCTGTTCTCAATTTATCCACAATATACTCCATAAGTAATCACAATAAAAATAAATAAATAAATAATAATTGGTGAAGTAAGTTACATTTCATATGATGAGATAAGTAAGATTATTTTGAGAGTGAAAGAATGGATGCATTAAATACATTCAGAATGTTTATCATGGTTCTTCTTCTCTGTACTTTGTAAACACTTTAAGTTTGAAGAGTTTCTTATTCTTGGGTAGCAGGTTATAGTTTGCTTTGTGTATAATTTTAACTGTTTGCAAATTCACTATGTCTTGGAATTTCAGTATCTTTGATTCAATAAATAAAGGATTTGTATGTTCCCTATATCCAACATTATGTATTATTCTAACTGATCTTTTTTGTAACACCGTTAATGAATGAACTTGAGTGTACTTTTGTAATTATTTCCCCATATTTCTACACAGTAACTCAGATATGGTAACACTAGTGAGCAGTAGAGAATATGAAGTGATTTTTTATCTAGAACATGTTTTGCTTTATTCATTATTGACGTGTATATTGCTACTTTATGTTGTATATTTTTTACGTGAGATTTCCAGTTCAATTTATCATCAATCATTATACCTAGGAATTTTGTTTAATTTACTCTTTCAATTTCTATTCCGTCTATTTGTATTTGTGTTTGACTTTCTCTTCTACTGTTACCAAATAGCATTATTTTAGTTTTACTGAGATTCAACGATAGTCTGTTTTTGTCAAACCATCTTTTTAATTTGGTAAATTTTTTCTGTTATTATTTGTATTATCTCCTGTGTGTTCTCTCCTGAACAAAACGCTGTTGTATCATCCGCAAATAATACTAACTTTAAATCTTTTGTAACTTTACAAATTTCATTTATACAGAGATTGAATAATTTAGGTCCTAGTATTGATTCCTGAGGTACACCACAGGATATATTTAGTGTTGTAGACGTGTGTTCGCCTAGTTTCACGTATTGTTTCCTGTTCGTTAGATAACTACTTATCCAGTTTAAGACTAACCCTCTGATGCCGTATCGTTCTAGTTTTTTGATTAAAATATTGTGATAAATTGTGTCAAATGCTTTAGTTAGATCCATAAAAACTGCTGCCGCACATTTTTTTACTATCTATTGCATTGGTAATTTCTTCTGTAATTTCAATTAAAGCCATTGAAGTTGAAACATTAGCTCTGTATCCATATTGGTTCTCTTTGAGTATTCTATTTTTATTTATGAAACCCTCTAATCTGTTATTGAACAGTTTTTCAATGATTTTAGAAAATTGTGGAAGTAAAGAAACAGGTCTATAATTTGTAAATTGATGTATGTCTCCAGTCTTATAAAGTGGTGCAACTTTAGTTATTTTCATTTTGTTTGGAAATTTACCTGTTTGAAATGATAGGTTACTAATATACATTAATGGTCCTGAGATCTCTTCAATAACCTTTTTTTATGGTTTCCATACCAATTCCGTTACAATCAGTAGAAGTCTTAGATTTAAATTTTTTCACGATTGTAACTATTTCCTCCTGTGTCACATTACTGAGAAACATGGAGTTGGGATTTCGCTCTATGGTATCATTAAAGTGTACGAGCACATTACGTCGCCAGGTAGTCAATCGCTGTTTGTGTGCGTAATACACCTTTTTATTATAATCTTCATGCGGAGACTATACTTAATAAGTGTTGATCCTATGGGAAGTGTTACAAGTTTGTCATTCACATGACTGCCCGTCTGATTACTATTCCTCCCATCACTTTGTCAGGATGGACTGTGTTAGCTGGAGGGATCATATGTCGACGCTCAGGCCTGTTTATCCAAAGGACAGCGGCACGGAAAGAAAAGCCATCTGTTCTACTAACGAGCGCCTGATTTAAAAACAACATTCTACACAAATGTTTTAAATCTATTATACTAATATTAACGTGCCAACGGTCTGGATGTGTGCAGAAAGCTGATTAAATGATAGTTGACTGTGGTAACACCCAGGTGAGGAGTGAAAAGTAATACTGTAGTATTTAGTCGTGTCGTGACCTGAGCAGAGGTGCTGCAGAAGTTTAAAGTGGCGCGGAAAAGTCGCACTCTCTCTGACAAGACACACTTTCATGCTGATTTAGTGGTCTGGCCGAGCTCAAGTAACAACCGGAACACTGATTCTTTGACAATCTTAGACAGACCCCAGGCTCCGGGAGGACATCTGTTTATTCTGCCCTCGAGGCTTCATACATCTTTGAAATACCAACTAGGGTGGCAACATTCAGCCTTACAGTCGGCATGTGTACACATGTAACGCTACGCAATGTGTGTGTCATGCAACATGCATTCCCGCAAGATGAGTAACGTTGCTGGGATGGGAGTGAAAAGAAAGGAAAAGCGAGGCAAATTGGACACACACACTTTGTACACATATCATTATATTCATAATCAGGCTGAATAATGAGCACGCTGATTAACACCAACACTTAACTGAGCTCCATGTCAGAGGCCAAACTGACGTCGTTAGTCCAACTTGTGGCACGCCCTGCATTGTCGAGTGGAAAGTAATTTGCACCTTTGCCCAGTTTATACTGAGGCATTAGCTTGAGAGTGTCTTGGTACCTGTAATTAAAGCAGATGGTCAAGTAACCCTGTCAGAACTGTAAACTAAGTGGGCCTCTATGTAATCTTAATTCCCTGCCCATTTGTAAAGCCAAGCTGTGCCTTGGCCAATTCCCACTGCACATCGTTACGCACCAGTGTTGTTTTCCCCTCGGTTTGGGCCTTATTAAAGTGCTGGCTATAATTGTGTTGTACAGTCAATGGACATGGTGGGAGACATTTAAGTGTGTGACATGCCAGATATGATCTTAAATGACTTTTAATCAGAGCAGTTGAAACAAACCTGCATAATCTCCTCAACACAGCTGCTCTGGTTTGAGCTACCTTCAAAAATGTATTTCCCCGTGTTTGTGTTTAAAAGCAACGAGCGGAAGAAAAAGAAAGACAGAAAAACAGAAGAAGTAGGCAAGAGTAAGATCAAGAACATTACTAATAGTGGGAGGAATGGGCAACTTTCACATTTGAATACATACAGGACCAATTTCCGGTACCTGGGAATCGATGTCTGTATTCAGTGGTACCAATTTCCGGTACTTCTGTGTGTGTTCATGTGTTAATAAATGTTAACTTGTTTAATAATAACATCTCATTTTTTATTAAACATTTCAACAATGAGCTGATTAACTGATAACTGTGCGGTCCAGTTGTTATACCTTGATTTCTTACACTGTGGAGTCTCATTTGCAAGTGTTACATTTGTAGACTATGCATGCAGTTGTAATTCCAAGACATTAGATGGCAGTAGTGTATACTGTATAGACTACAGTATGTTGCCTAGTCAGAGAGTATTCTTTGCCATTATGTGGAATCTAGTCTTGTGTTGCCGCTTACAAAGTGTTTACACTGTAAGTATTGTACCTATTAGACACCAGCCATTTGAATGTAATCTGCAGCTTTTGTAGTTTTCATTACTAAAATTTAAAGGTGTAGATATTACCATATCAAATTGCTACTCAGTGGCCTAGTGGTTAGAGTGTCCGCCCTGAGATCGGTAGGTTGTGAGTTCAAACCCCGGCCGGGTCATACCAAAGACTATGAAAATGGGACTCATTACCTCCCTGCTTGGCACTCAGCATCTTGGGTTGGAATTGGGGGTTAAATCACCAAAAATGATTCCCGGGCGCGGCTACGCTGCTGCCCACTGCTCCCCTCACCTCCCAGGGGGTGATCAAGGGGATGGGTCAAATGCAAAGGACAAATTTCATCACACCTAGTGTGTGTGTGACAATCATTGGTACTTTAACTTTAACTTTAACTAATGGTAATCAGTAGCATGTCTATGAAAAATCTAATGTAAATTAGCATCAAGCTAGCACATTTTGAAATGCGGAGGCTTATTGTAGGTTGGAGTGTTTTCCATCAGGCATACTTGCTTTGTTGGCATGGAAAATTACGACTGAGTCCGGGCTGAGTGCTGCTCGAGTGCTTGTTTGCTCGCAAAGTGTTTGAGTCGGCCGAGTCTACAATACGGACATGACATCACGCACAACAAAGGTATTATAATATGGCACCGTTTGATTACACATGAAATGATACCTGGTAATAAAGTTGCGAGTGCCAGCACTTTGATAAAAAAGGTGAGAAACACTTACAAACTTCAAGAAATAACTCGTAGAAAAGTATGAATGTGGTCTCCGTGGGGCTTCAATCAAAGTAAAAGTGATGTTAAATGTTCATTTACCCATTTTATTTGTCATATAAATGGATTTCACATTTGCATTTTTGCAAATTATTTTGCTTTAAATTGGAAGCAAACATTTGAGGGACAGGCATCCTCACCAACAGTGGTTGTAGCAAAAGTCACAGTGAACCCTATAAGATCCGCCTAAAACATCAGGTCTTACTCATTGGCATTAGCTTCTAGCTAGAGATTGACATAACTCTGTTTTCCAGCCATGGAAAGGAAGACAGTGAGTTTGAAGGACAGTGCTTAGAGGAAGAGGATGTTATCCATTGAATTAAGGTAAGTATCATCATGCATATATAAGCGCACACATAGGTACCTACACACCCACATACATACCCAAATACAGTACATACTGTACATACACACTCAAGGCACATACATCCACACGCACATTCACATACACATATTGTAGATATACAAGCATATACTGTATGAATACATACAGTCACGCATATAATCACGTTTCATCAAACATGTATTAACTGGATAAAACATGGCACACTGACAAAGCTTTACCTATTGTTACTATAACAATCTACTAGGTTAATACAGTTCGCATCGCTTTGTATTGTAGCATTTGAAACAACTGTGTTGTTGATAATAGAGGTAATTATTGTTACTATTCATTATCAATAGCGCTATTTCTATTAGTATTTGTATTGCTCCATTTGTAGTGTAATAATGTTTATTGTCATTTCTGTGTTATTAATATTTACTCTACTAACTGCTTCTTTGCAATCACTTTTCGTTTCATATCTGTACATATCGTATTTGCTGATGTTGTTGTCTCTCTGTCTTATCTCCCTCTTGTCCCCTCAATTTCCCCCTCTGGCTTCCTTTTTTTCTCTTTCTATCCCCTCCTGCTCCGGTCCGGTTGCACCAAATAATAATATAAATCCATTTAATAAAGTCAAATACAAAAAATAAGGCAACAAGAGAAGTATTCCACTGTTAGAATAATTATGTATATATTATCACACAACTCTTATGCTTAAGGGTCGTTGCTATAGTTATTATCAATTGTGCTGAAATTGTATTTTTCTTTGTCTGTGCAAAGCTGGCAATCCAAAATATTGCAAGCGAGTCACGTATCAGTGTTTGTTTCCAGAATCGGCCTGCTGACTGCCAAGGCCGAACATCGAGTACCATGATGCAGACAGAGCAGAGACAAGGCGATATCACGACTTTCAGCACATTTTTATTTTTGTATAATCATATATTGTGTCTAACTAGAGTTGTCGAGATTACCACCTTCCCTCAGCGACAGCTTCAGTGATGTAACCAAGGACCTCCCAAATAAATAGAGGAAGCATGTGGGCTGGACTTTTAGAACGTAGTTTGGATCTGTAACTAGAGTACAGCCCAAAACACGTCTCTCCTCAATTGAGCAAAATTTAACTCTGTCTCTGCATGATTCCTTGCTTCTCGTCTGTTTAATAGATGTCATCAGTGTTTGAACCTGACACCCACAATTCTCTTTTGTAAAGTAAATCTGTACAGCAGATATGAGCATATACATCTACAATATGATTTGCCTGAGTAGCTGGATTGGACAAAAGCAACAACAAAAAAAAAGAATTAAGGTACAGTAAATCGATGCAACGTGAGCGCATAATTGCTAGTCTGCACTATTCTGAGGCAGACTGAGTCTAACGCAAGCAAAGAATGTTAAAATCATATCCATGAAAATATCGAAAAGCTGCTGATGTCGTGTTTGACGGAGAAACAACAGGAAGGAGATATCGTAGATGTCCACTCTCCAAGGTAAATGTTGTACATTATTATAATATATTATTATAGTACTTCATAAAATTACAGTACTGTAGTTGTTAGTAATACATTATTTTGCCCTGTTTTTATACAATATATCTCAACTAAAAGTTTTGGTAACACTTTAGTATGGGGAACATATTCACCATTAATTAGTTGCTTATTAACATGCAAATTAGTAATATATTGGCTCATAATTAGTCATTATTAAGTACTTATTAATGCCTTATTCTGCATGGCCTAACCCTAACCCTAACCATAACCCTAACCCTGACCCTAAACTCTAACCCTAACCCTTTTCCTAACCCTAACCCTAACCCTAACTCTAATCCTCTAACCCTAACCCTAACCAAATAACTCTAAATTAAGTATTTGTTACTTAGAATATGTTCCCCTAGTGTCCGAATAACTCTAAATTAAGTCTTTGTTACTTAGAATATGTTCCCCATACTAAAGTGTTACCAATGTTGTTGCTTTTTAAAGGTATGTTACATGGTAAAATTGTGCTGTTTTAAAGGGGTCAAACACCAAGTCTGTTGATTTGAGATACAAATGTTTTCAGTTAAGAGCCCCTTCATGGAATACATTAAACTTGTAAGTTGATGAGCTACTGTATTTCTAAAAGTGCTTCAGTTTCTATACGATACAGTCTTTGTCAGACCTTTTGGAAGAAATTAATAACGGAAAGCAAGGTGCTGTATATTACTGACACAATCTACGAAGTATGCCAGTACTCTGTTGTTATATACTGTATTTCAAAAGTATACAATATTTGAAATATTTTAAAGGTATGATATTTGCAAATGTGCACTGATGAAAAAGGGTGTTGATGAAAAGCATTTTAATGGTACGTTTACTGAAGCACACACAGTAATAGCACATCCAAAGGTCCTTGACAGTCTATACTTTCTGACATGACACTATAGCACATAATAACGCAACCTGTAATTATGCGCTTCCTGTAGGTGATGTGCTGAGTAAAACGACCCCAAGCTCCCGTGCGCCGTCATAACACGCTTTTCTGCTCTCTGGAAATACATTACTCAAGCACTGAGTCAGTGTGGATGAGGAAGCTCAGCATGTTCACACCAGGAGGGGCAGTAGCACAGCAGCCATCTGTTTAGGTGAACAAAGACTAGAATGGCACTCATTAGAGAGCAGTTTTCTGCCAAGGTTAAACTAAAAGAAGAAAAGTCCAACAGAGTGCATTAATTGTGTTTGTTCATCCATCTGTTTGTTAGTTAATGCCCTACTTCCTGATTCATGGTAGATGATGTCAGAGTAAACAGGCAGGTGGGGATTGATTTGATTCTGTACATTGATGCCAAAGTCACTCAAACACAACATAAAAACACAAAATACATTTTGCATCTTTATCAGAATCCTCACCAAACTAAAGTAAAAAAAGTTTTGTTGTAAAGTCATGGGCCCGTTGGCCTGTGTATGCACTGCACACACTAAAATAGCTAAGAGCAAATACACTATATTGCCAAAAGTATTTGGCCACCCATCCAAATGATGAGAATCAGGTGTCCTAATCACTTGTCCCGGTGTCAAGCACTCAGGCATGGAGACTGTTTCTACAAACATTTGTGAAAGAATGGGCCACTCTCAGTGATTTCCAGCGTGGAACTGTCATAGGATGCCACCTGTGCAACAAATCCAGTCATGAAATTACCTCGCTCCTAAATATTCCAAAGTCAACTTTATTATAAGAAAAGTGAAGAGTTTGGGAACCACAGCAAGTCAGCCACCAAGTGGCAGGCCACGTAAACTGACAGAGAGGGGTCGGCGGATGCTGAAGCGCATAGTGCAAAGACTTTCTGCACAGTCAATTGCTACAGAGCTCCAAACTTCATGTGACCTTCCAATTAGCCCACGTACAGTACGCAGAGAGCTTCATGGAAAGGGTTTCCATTAGGTGTGTGGGAAAAAATAAATTCGAATTTGAATCGCGTTTCTCACGTTGTGCGATTCAGAATCGATTCTCATTTTTAAAAAAATCTATTTTTTTTTATTTTTATTTATTTATTCTTTATTTTTGTATTTTGTATTTTTATTTTTTTTAATTAATTTTTTAAATTAATTAATCCAACAAAAGGATACACAGCAATACCATAAAAATGCAATCCAATTCCAAAACCAAACCCGACCCAGCAACACTCAGAACTGCAATAAACAGTTCTGAGTGTAGACACGAGAGGAGCCAGATGAGGTGGTTCGGGTATCTGGTCAGGATGCCACCCGAACGCTTCCCTAGGGAGGTGTTTAGGGCACGTCCGACCGGTAGGAGGCCACGGGGAAGACCCAGGACACATTGGGAAGACTATGTCTCCCGGCTGGCCTGGGAATGCCTCGGGATCCCCCGGGAAGAGCTGGACGAAGTGGCTGGGGAGAGGGAAGTCTGGGCTTCCCTGCTTAGGCTGCTGCCCCTGCGACTCGACCTCGGATAAGCGGAAGAAGATGGATGGATGGATGGACAAACACGACACAGAACAAACCAAAAGTAGTGAAACAAAAATGAATATTATCAACAACTGTATCAATGAAAAATTAAAATTTCAACATAGCAGTGATTAAAAATCCCTCATTGACATTATCATTAGACATTTATAAAAAAAACAAAAAAAACCCAATAGTGTCACAGTGGCTTACACTTGCATCGCATCTCATAAGCTTGACAACACACTGTGTCCAATATTTTCACAAAGATTAAATAAGTCATATTTTTGGTCCATTTAATAGTTAAAACAAATTTACATTATTGCAATCAGTTGATAAAACATTGTCCTTCACAATTATAAAAGATTTTTACAAAAATCTACTACTCTGCTTGCATGTCAGCAGACTGGGGTAGATCCTGCTGAACTCCTATGTATTGAATGAATAGAGAATCGTTTTGAATCGAGAAAATATCGTTTTTGAAACGAGAATCGCTTTGAATCGGAAAAAATCGATTTTGAATCGAATCGTGACCCCAAGATTCGATATTGAATGGAATCGTGGGACACCCCAGGGGCGTCACTAGCTTTTAAGGACAGGGGGGGCTTAGCCCCCAGGAGATGCATAGGATGCGAGCGAATGTAGCGCACAAGCACAAAACTTCACAAACGCTTAACAAAGACTTAGAAATTAATTTATTGTTATTATTATTATTTCAGTTGGTTTATTTTCAATCTGTGTTCAGTACAACAACAAACATGGGTTTGCACAATGACATTTTGTTTACAGTATCAACAATTACTTGCATGATCCTGCAAGATACACTGAAACACAATGAAAGTCATGGCATTAGCCTCTATGTTATTCATTCACAACATAGAGGCTAATGCCACAACTTTAGCTCACAATACAATAATTGTTTGTTCCCAAATATTTTGAAGTTGCACAGATTACATTTTGGGCACATGTGTGACTAAAATGGTTGTAAATTCAAGCCCTGGAAATATTACTTAATTACTTGAATTAAAGTAATATCTGGATCGGGATAATTTGGCTTATATATAATATATTTATATATATATATATTATGGCAAGCCGTTAAGGAAATTAAATATATATGGAAGTCTGAATAGAAATGAGAAACTTTTATATATACTGTAAATAAGAAAGACTTAGAGTCCGTCTGCTGATCTGAAAAAGAGCCAAAGCTGTCAAAGAGCTGAGGGACCATCTTCAAAGTGCAATGCTGAAACAAATAATGCAAACAATAAAATTTAACTTCCAGAGCTTGAGATTAACGTAGTCCCGTCGTCCCGGGGACGGTAAAAAAAATGCACGGGACGAAATTAAATGCTCCCCGGGACGATGGCTTTTAACCATTTTTTCCCTTCTTTTTATGTATTTATTCATTTTACATTTTATATTAAATGTCTTGGTTTTTCCACCCTCTGAAAATCCTATGAAATGTTTAACAAGCCATCCTATAATAATACAACAGCTATTAATGTAACAATACAATAAAACAAATATATTTAATGATGTTTTTTTTATTATTTTAACAATAGGCTCATGTATATTACTTTATATAGGTTCTACAAGAAACACAAAACTTAAAAACTAAATTATTTACAATTGCAGACACAAGGTTCTTGTTCTGCAGTGTTGTGTGCTAATGTGCTTCGTACACCTGCAGGACCGCAAGCAAGGTCGCAGAGAAAATGCGGACTGGATTTTGAGTGATGTGGGCATTTTCTATATGAACAAGTCCAAGGACCGCAAGCAAGGTCGCAGAGAAAATGCGGACTGGATTTTGAGTGATGTGGGCATTTTCTATATGAACAAGTGGAATGGATTGGATACCGACACACTAAAGGGGCTCTCTACCTTACATTATGAAGTGAGGGGAAACTGAGTGAATAATGACAGATTATATGATTATTTATTTAAACTCATATTCGGGCCACTTTATAATGAATATGTCGGCATGTATTTGTAAAAAAAAAATAGATTTTTTTTTTTAACACCAAATTATTTAGGGGGGCTTAAGAACATTTTAGGGGGGCTTGCCCCCCCCCCCCTAAAATAGGCCTAACAACGCCAATGGGACACCCAAAGATTCGCAGCCCTAGTTTCCATGGCCGAGCAGCTGCATCTCAACCATACATCACCAAGTCCAATGCAAAGCGTGGGATGCAGTGGGTGTAAAGCACATTTGCCACTGGACTCTAGAACAGTGGAAACACCTTCTCTGGAGTGATGAATCACGCTTTTCCATCTGACAATCTGACGGTCCAGTCTGGGTTTGGAGGTTGCCAGGAGAACGCTACAATCGGACTGCATTGTGCCGAGTGTGAAATTTGGTGGAGGAGGAATTATGGTGTGGTGTTGGTTTTTCAGGAGTTGGGATTGGCCCCTTAGTTCCAGTGAAAGGAACTTTGAATGCTCCAGGATACCAAAACATTTTGGACAATTCCATGGGATGGCACTTCAAGTTCATATGTGCGTAAAGGCAGGTGGCCAAATACTTTTGGCAATATAGTATATCTTAAATCAAATACGTGAATATGTTTACATGACATACTCATTTGGCTAAAATGCAAGCAAAATGTTCTTGTTCTGATGGTTTATTATTTTGATTATTTTAAATAATACTAGAGATGTCCGATAATATCAGACTGCCGATATTACTACTGGGTGGGAAGTTGGAGACGATGCAGGTGGAGGCCCCCCTTGGTGTCCTGGGTTGTTGATTATCTGACTGACAGACCACGGTACGTGCGACTGCAGGACTGTGTGTCTGACAGGCTGGTCAGCAACACCGGGGCCCCGCAGGGCACAGTCCTCTCCTTGGCCACAATACCCAGCAATATGTTTGGAGGAGAAAAAGTGAAGCCTTTAATCCCAGGAACACCATCCCACCGTCAAGCATGGTGGTGGTAGTATTATGCTGTGGGCCTGTTTTTCTGCCAATGGAACTTGTGCTTTAAATGGGACAATGAAAAAGGAGGATTACCTCCAAATTCTTCAAGACAACCTAAAATCATCAGCCTGGAGGTTGGGTCTTGGGCGCAGTTGGGTGTTACTACAGGACAATGACCCCAAACACACGTCAAAAGTGGTAAGGGAATGGCTAAATCAGGCTAGAATTAAGGTTTTAGAATGGCCTTCCCAAAGTCTTGACTTAAATGTGAGGACAATGCTGAAGAAACAAGTCCATGTCAGTAAACAAACACAATTAGCTGAACTGCACCAATTTTGTCAAGAGGAGTGGTCAAAAATTCAAGCAGAAGCTTGCCAGAAGCTTTTGGATGGCTACCAAAAGCGCCTTATTGCAGTGAAACTTGCCAAGGGACATGTAACCAAATATTAACATTGCTGTATGTATACTTTTGACCTAGCATATTTGGTCACTTTTTCAGTAGACCCATAATAAATTCATAAAACAACCAAACTTCATGAATGTTTCTTGTGACCAACAAGTATGTGCTCCAATCACTCTATCACAAAAAAATAAGAGTTATAGAAAATATTGGAAACTCAAGACAGCCATGACAATATGTTCTTTACAAGTGTATGTAAACTTTTAATCGTGACTGTATATACTTATATGTCATGATCCGTGGCCAGGATCATGTTTTTGGTATTTTCGGTTAGTTTTTGACTCCCTAAGTTCCTGTTTTGTGCACCTTTGAGTTTGTTTTAATTACCATGGTTGCTTATTATTTTCACCTGCCTCTGATTGGTGTTCGGGACGCTCACCTGTTCCCCGAGCACTAATCAGAGGCATTATTTAAGCCTGCCTTTGCCGGTCAGTCGACCTGGCTTCATTGTTTGCTTCATGCACCTGTTACGTGAGTATTCCTTGTCTCTAGTCTATGCTAAGTGTTAGCCTTAGCGTCCAGTGCGATCGGCACGTTTTTCCTCTGACTTGTTTTCCGTTTTTGGTACTTGTTTGATTTTGACAATAAATCATGTTCCTACCTGCACGTCCTGTCCGGAGTGGTCCATTTGCATCCCGGGGGAACGAACCTCGCAGCAAGCTGCGACCCCCCGCACGTGACAGTATTTAAAACGACGGAAGTATTTGGATATTTTTTAGGCACTGTGTAGGCAGAATACAGCGACTTCCATCTGCTCCATTGTGAGCAGACATTTGCTCGAATGTATTTACTATTTAGAATGCATAAAAAAGAAAAACATATGTGTGCTTCATCTTACATAAAGATTGTGAATGATAGGCAAAATTCCAAAACAAAGTGCAGTTCCCATTTAATTATAAGTAAAAATAACATTCCACAGGCGGTGCAGTCAACAATCCCCTTCCAGTCCGCAGACTACCAAGGTTGAGCTAAAACAGCCAATGAGCGCGCTTCTGCTGAGGTCACACTTCACTTGGCAACAGGTACCACCTTTAAAAGGCACACACTCAAGCACTCTTCTCCAATGAAACATGTCAAAACTGCATACACTAGATATCGGAAAGTAAAAAAAAAAGTAATGCATTATTGACTTTCCCTAGTAATTAATTAAAGTTAAAAGTTAAAGTTAAAGTACCACTGATAGTCACTCACACACTAGGTGTGGTGAAATTACCCTCTGCATTCGACCCATCCCCTTGTTCCACACCCTGGGGGTTGAGGCGAGCAGTAAGCAGCAGCGGTGGCCGCGCTCGGGAATCATTTTGGTGATTCAACCCCCAATTCCATCCCTTGATGCTGAGTGACAATCTATTAAAGAATAATTATGTTAGTAAGTCAATTACTTTTTGGGGAAAGTAACAAGTAACTGTAATTAATTATCTTTTTAAAGTATTTTTTTAATGCTAGTCAACAGTGCTTTGTTTTAAAATACTCTGGAGACATCATCAATGAGAAGGGCAGAGACTCTCTTAATCATACTTGCAAACGAGGGTATGCCAGGAGATGCTTGTGTTGTGCAGAGGCAGAGCAAAGGGAGACAAAGTCAGGGTACAAAACATTAATTATTAGTCCTACTGGGATCTTTTATATACCGTCTAGCCTGGACAACACCAATTAATACAGCAATTATTATCCTGGCCCGTAGCACAGGGTTGACAAAGCTGGCTTGCCTTCTGACGATTATGGTGTGAGGCGGGGGGAGCCGCAGAGGAGAGAAGGCATGCTGGAGCGAGATTATTCATCTCACACTAAACCCTAGCTTTTATGATGCATGGCTGATGGGTGAGATAGAGCTAAAGGATCATTCAGGCTGCTAAATTTCAACTCAGCACTACTGCAACACAATCTCCCAATGGATTTGTGTTGGGTGTCATCTTTAGTGGATGACTTAATGAGGAGTCAACATTTTTTTATTTCCTGTGCAAAAGTAAGATGACTTCATGCAGTAATTTATGTCTTCCAGTTTACAATGTGGCAGGTCCTCTCCTTGAGCTCCCAGTTCTTTAACACAGGCCTGGTTTAAACTAAAAAAAACAGATCAAATGGGCCGTCCGGGACATTTACTAAACAACTTTAATAGGTCCCGAAGTGGAGGTTTTGTTTTAGAAATGATTTTGTCTAAACCAGTGGTTCCCAAAGTGTGGCCCAGGGGCCATTTTCAGCCCGCTAGTTTTGGTGGTCTGCAAAACGTTTTTGAAATAAAATTAAACAAAAAAACAACAATAGGAATGTAGGAAAAAAGAGCAAAAAGACATGAAAATAAAAAGAATACATTTTTATACTGTTTACTCACATTTCTCCACTGTACTCAGCCATGCAATCATTTGTCCATATAGTTAGACTTAGACGAGACAGACTTAGACTTCCTTTATTGTCCATCAACTTTGAACTTTACAGTACAGATAAGGACACAATTTTGTTGAATTAGCTCATTGTAGTGCAGGACAAAAGAGCAATAAGGTGCAGATATAAATAAATAGATTACTGTACAGATAAATATATTGCACTTTTGCATATGCATCCACGTTTATGGATGTATGTTATATTGTCTTTATTGTCCAGCGAGTTAATACGTTTTTTTGGCGAATTGAGGGGATTATTATGATGCGTTCAAGAGTCTTTTGGCCTGAGGGAAGAAGCTGTTACAGAACCTGGAGGTTCTGCTACGGAGGCTGCGGAACTTTTTTCTAGACTCCAGCAGTGAAAACAGTCCTTGGTGGGGCTGGGAGGAGTCTCTGCAGATTTTCTGAGCCCTGGTCAGGCAGCGGCTTTTTGCGATTTCCTGGATAGTACTCAGCTATGCAATCATTTGTCCATATAGTTGCATACGTGTGTATGTTGTGTGTGTGTGTTTGTGTTTGTGTTTGGTATTTGTGTGCGTGCGTACGTATGTGATAATGGGGGATATGGGTCACCGGGGTATTGTTTTAAACTTTCTAAAGCACTTCGCGTTGCATTTCTTTTATGTATGAAAAGCTCTTTATAAATAAAGTTTGATTGATTGATACTGTCATGATCCGTGGCCTGGATCATGCTTTGTTTAGTCATGTTCTGTTAGTTTTGGACTCCCTTAGTTCCGGTTTTGTGCACTTCTGGGTTTGTTTTGGTCACCATGGGTACTGATTGGTTTCACCTGCCTCTGGTTATTGTTCGGCCCGTTCACCTGCTACCGGGCACTAATCAGAGAGCTATTTATTCACGTTGCTCGCCACACTCTGTCACACGTCATTTTTTGCCGAATGCGACAGTTAAGTTGGGTAAATTCCTTGTCTTTTATGCTTCTTGATTCCTGTGCTAAGTCTCGCCTTAGCTTCCCGTGCGATCGGCACACGTCTTGTTTGTTTTCTGTCTGTTTAGATTGACTGTGTAGGATTTATGGAAAATAAATCATCTCCTACCTTCGCGCTTATGCGACCCTCACGTGACAGAATGAAGCCAGCTGCCAGTTCTTTCGCAATGGGCTCCGAGGAGGTGGACGCAGGTACGTAGAGGGTGTTGAGAGCGATGGAGGCCGCTATTCCCCCGTGGAACTCGAAGAGATGGTGTGGGGCCCTGATGGTTCACTGGTACCCATCCACTCCCTTTGACCCGAGGACATCGCCGACACGCCGTAGTACCGGATGCGCCGGCGAAGACGGAAGCCGTACAGAAAGGCTTCGCCTCGCCGTCAGGACGCGTCGCTCCGCAATCTCCTCCTCCGGAACACAGCACACCACAAACAGCCCAGTCTTCCCCTCAGATGTTTGGTAATCCTATTCATCATTTTGCCAAACAGTTCACCGGCTGGGCTGTCAATCAACTGGAGATCCGCAAAAATGACGTCACTCTGCTGTCGCCCTCTAAGGTCATCTTCAACTGGGAATGATGTCAGAGAGCAAGACATTTTTTTATGCAATTTTTTCTGTCAGCCTCCCGCTAAGGACATTCTGGCAATCATAGCGGAATATCAAGACATTTTTTTACGGACTCGCTCACCGGGTCACATATTTTTTCCTCCTGTCCTACCACACAATTTCAGGTGGGGGGTGGAAATCGGATTTTTTGGACAATTTAGAAAGAAGGAGGAGTTCACCGCCCTCCTAACGCCCCACCCACCCCCAAAGACGGTTTCAGATCGTTTAAGGTTTCCCTCCTCGGACAATTTTTTACACAGGTAAGGGCGGCGTCTATTTCTTGAATCTCCGGCTTTTAGCTTTGTATGGAGTCATTGATCGTTTACAGACTGAGTTCGGAGAGGAAGTGACGTCAGAAAGGCCGCGCCCCACACAGGAAGTGACATCAGAAAGAACACGCCATGCACAGCCAGCTTCATAACAACCTGTTCGGTAACTTGGCGGCAACCACTAGAAAGATGGAGGCGAGTCATCCAGACATGCCAGTGTTTCTCCTTCTTTTACATGTACAGGCGCTTTTGGAAATCACACATCGATACGTTAAGAGAAGGAGACGGGCGATTGCAGGTATTTCGGATACAACACTTCTCAGACGGCAACATAGCAATGTTGAGCGTCGGTTTTGGATAAGCACTGGAAGAACGGCAGCCTGGTGGGATATGTTTGTCACCGAGTGTGTTGTGTCAGAGGAACGGCAAGACAACTTTCGAATGTCCAGGTCAGCTGTGATTCTACTTAGTGACAGTGCGGGCTCCTGTGGACAAGGAAAGACTACGAAAAATAGCGAATGCATTTGGATTGGCAAGGCAGACTGTCAGTTATTGTCTGTGATGTAAGTCGAGCGATTACTCAACGTCTAGTTTTGTACTCCATAACTATTGTGAAGCCATGAAGTGGTTGCGGCCGTCAAGTATGACCGCCAATTTCAGCTTACAAGCACAGTGTCCTGTTGTTGGTTGTTGTAAAAGGTTCTTTATCACATTGTTTACTTTCAAACGTCCATTAAAGATATGATTCATGTATAACAGCTGATGATGGTGAGGCAAGCAAGGTTTACTGTTAAAGAAATGTGGCAATAGGCTACATTGAAACACAGTAAGGATACACTTCCAGGTCAGAGGTGACTATTTTTTCGCGCATGCGTACTAGGTCCGTTGTGCCGGCGGACGGAAGGGGGAGGGGTTCTTAAACGTTGGCATTGTTGTGTGTGGACATGGATAAGGTTAAGTGGTATTTACCCTGATAATGTTATCCGGTTTACTGTAGAAGGGGCCTAAGACATACTTGATTGATCCTCAAGGGAAATTGTTTAACACACAGTAGCTCAAAAGGAAAGGATAACTAAAACCCTCAACATGGCATGAAAAAAAAAGCAACTAATAAATAATATGTACTAGACAATAGCATCTGTACAAAGTATAGTATATAACAAAAACAATAAATAAGACGACTAGAGAATCATCTTGGTATCCTAATTATAATAAAGTTGACTGTTAGCTAGTGCCTCGGTACTGCCAAGGCACTTTTTACCAAATTTTCAGGGAAGCGAATGCTTCATGGCAAATAGCGAGGATCTACTGTTATGTATAAGGACCTGCTTTCTTTACATAGATGACAGCGTGAGTCTCTGATTAGAACAGATTTGTCATTTACAATAAAAATATTGCTCTCACACTACCACAGCTCCTTCAGTCAAATTACCCGCTAGTGCTCCATTCACCATTTTTACCCGTCATCTATTGGGCAGGGAGAGCTATCGGTCTCGCTTGTTCTATTTTTGCATGCCCCTGTCCCAGCTCTCCTGCAGT
This sequence comes from Entelurus aequoreus, assembly GCF_033978785.1. NCBI lineage: Eukaryota > Metazoa > Chordata > Actinopteri > Syngnathiformes > Syngnathidae > Entelurus > Entelurus aequoreus. The sequence continues at coordinate 36,993,502 of NC_084739.1, forward strand.
GACAGCCATTGCAAGAGCATCTTAAGCACATAGGTCCCCTTCTCCCTGCAACCACTGTAAAATCTGTGCTGACAGCCACTGAAAACAACGCGGGCGCTGGCGCGTTATCTTGACACGGCCATGTTAAGCCCCTCTCTCATGATGCTAAATTGTCGTCGTAAACCTTTTAGGATCTGTGCGGCCTAATATGGAGTTGCATTTGAACATTACGCTGTGTAATGTTTGGATTAAGTAAGGACACACAGTGTAAAAGGCAGCGGAGGTTGGCTGTCACACCGATTTTCAAGTCGAGCACTTTGGAGAAACAATGCTGTAGGTGTTTACATTGGTTTAGTGAATGTTGGTAGAATTACATTTGATTTGTAGGAAATGCAGCCTCTAATCTATTTCCACTTTTCTAAGGGGTCTATAGACAAAACAATTACAGTCTGCAGGATCTTGTCAAACAAGCTCTCGGAGCGCTAAGAATGATTAGATGGCGGTATTACATGAGGAAACCATCTTTGGATTAGTGATGAACACAATAAATTCAGAAATAAGTGGAGGAATATGAACATCCCCTTCATGGAAGACGCTTAGGTGATTGCTGCCACGAGAGGATTTGTCAGCATAACACAGGATCTCCGACAATAATGCGTGTGTGTGTGTGTGTGTGTGTGTGTGTGTGTGTGTGTGTGATAGGACAAGGTGGCACACATTCAGAGCCCATTGCACTGCCTGTTGTTTAAATGGATTTCTCTTCCACGACAACAAGCGAAGGGCTAGAAAGAATTATGCTCAGTTTCATCATCATCTTACCAAATACATTAAAGCGCCATTGCTGTCGCCGGAATGGGAAATATATATATGGCGTCATTCATTGACAAAAGGTGTTGTGTTGCGCCACATAACAGAAAACCAGCCAGGCCTCTAAGAGGAGGCACTGTCATTGTCTCTGTGGGGTGTAGGATAACAGCTCTTGAGCAGGTTGTAATTAGAGTGGCCGAGGTGTAATGAGGGTGCAAAATTCCTGCCCCGGAAGCACGAGCCAAACTGGACCAGGGTGCTGATGGCACCATGTGTCGAGTGGCATGAAGGACAGAGAGGTTTGGGTATCTGTGTCTGTGACGCGAGCCGAACAACGGACACCTGACAAGGTGTCATCCAGCACTAGAATGAACATAGAGCAGGGTCTTAAGACCAAGCAATGTTCAGTTCAGTTTCAGTTTGTTTCGAACATGCATACGATACAATGTAATGCATCACACTATTCCAGTTGTTTCATTACAGCACGTCCAAGAAGGAGTAGGAAGAAGCAGAATTTATATAATCCTACTGCTTTTCATATAGCTATTTCATCCAATTTCCTTGTTCTCTGTACAGAACAGTGAACAAATAAATAATAAATACATAATATACCATATTAAGCAAACAAATATTAATTACATAAATAATCTTTGTCTCAAAAAAAAAAAAAAAAAAAAAAGGTTTCAAGATATTCATCATAATTCTTGTTCTGTGTACTTTGTGAACACTTGTAGTTTGAACCGTCTCTTAAACTGAATCATATTGGTGCTTTGTTTGATTTTTTTGGTTAATCCATTCCATAATTTAATTCCACATACAGATATGCTAAAGGTTTTAATTGTTGTACGAGCATACAAATGTTTTAAATTGCATTTTCCTCTAAGGTTATATTTCTCCTCTTTTGTTGAGAAGAATTGTTGTACATTCTTGGGTAGTAGGTTACAGTTTGCTTTATACATAATTTTAGCTGTTTGTAAATGCACCAAATTGTTGAATTTCAATGTGTTTTTGTTCTCTGTAAAAGACAATGGGACGCTTATAAAAAAGAAAAAATAATACAAATGTTGTGTTGTAGAGAATACTACCATACCAGGGATCAGCAACCCAAAATGTTGAAAGAGCCATACTGGACTAAAGAAAACAAAGAACACATCTGCCTGGAGCGGCAAAAAATAAAAGCCTTATAATGAATGTGGAAATGTCTATATTGTGGCAGACACAACGACCCAGGTCTCACACCCTGTAGTAGTCCTGAGGTGGAGGTGTGACTTAACTGTTTCAGACGCGCAATAAAGAGGCGCCTGTAAGCACTTCCTAAGGAGAATTTTCATGTTGGCTGTCTTCAAATGAAGACTAGAAAGAAACAGCAACTGTTTCTTGCATTTTCCAAGATTGTGACCCAGAGGAGCACGCTCTAGCACGATTACAGTGCTCTGTTCTCGCCATGGCGGACCATCTTACGCTCACAGTGAGTTTTGAGGCAGACTCGCTACCGAAGTTTTTGCCGAGCGTCCCCGCCTCGTGGTTCAATAACGCCGAAGACCTCTTCAACGAGGGAGGTATAGCGGACGACGACACCAAATACTTCCTGGTAGTCACCTGCCTTGGCCAGCAAGCAACAAGGTGGGCCATTAAGTTGTTGTGCGCGCTTCTGACGAAAGGCGAGTATAAAGTTAAAAGTTAAAGTCCCAAGGATAGTCACACACACACTAGGTGTGATGAAATTATCCTCTGCATTTGACCCATCCCCATGTTCACCCACTGGGAGGCAGGGGAGCAGTGAGCAGCAGCGGTGGCCGCGCTCGGGAATTTTTTTGGTGATTTAACCCCCAATTCCAACCCTTGATGCTGAGTGCCAAGCAGGGAGGTAATGGGTCCCATTTTTATAGTCTTTGGTATGACTCGGCCGGGGTTTGAACTCACGACCTTCCAGTCTCAGGGTGGACGCTCTAACCACAAGGCCACTGAGCAGGTATACCGCCCTCAAACTGCTCCTGTTGAAGCGGTACGGCCCAACTCCGATGCCGGCTGGTCCTCCTGCGAAGTGCATTTACCAAACTCCGTGGGACGACCGCAACAGGCTCCACAGAGGTGCTAAGAGGTGGCCTGCGGACCTGCAGCGAAGCGGGGTGTGTCAGGATCGGCTTCGAGATTAGTGACAGGTGCGTAGATGACACAGCTGTGAGTGTTTGTCTGATCACCTGTCGCTCTGTTAAAGGCAGCGGTCGGGAAAGAGAGGAGGTTGTTGATGGCGGAAAAACTTAAAAATGGCTGAAAAGCACCATTTATTGAAAAATAAATCATTGCTCGCTAAGATGAACACGGCTGTAATGTCCATCATTGGTGGTCCAGAGAACCCGGAGGAGCAAGACCTCCACAGATACAATTCAAGAAACTCTCCAAACTTAAAGTGTTTGTAAAGTACAAATAAGAAGAACCATGATAAACATTCTGAATTTCTTTTATCCATCCATTAATTTTCTAGATAATGTCAACCAGAGCAACACCTCTTGCCTTCAGGAGGTACGGCAAGTATATTGGCAACTGAGGATAGCAAATATTAAAATGGAGAAATTCTTCCTCAGTTTTAACTGGACTGGTTCCTAACAGGTGGTGTTGATGGGAACAATAACAATTCTGCGAAGGAAAAGCTGCTCTAATTGTTCTCATGTGGGAAACAGACTTGGGCTTTGGCTTAAAAGTACATTGGCATCTTTACTGTAAATAAAAATATGTATCATCATTTCTCCTGCAAACGTTGAAGATGTGAACGCTTGCCCAAAAACAGACACGCGTGCCTCTTTTTGCACTCTTGGCAAAATGAAAACTTTCCGTCAGAAGCAGATTGAAATTTATATCAGTTTGGAAAGGCGCACACCAAAATGATCTTACTGCACATTATTTTGATAAGTTTGTTGCCAGAGATAGAGAAGAAATGGAGGAAAAGGGGAGGAAAGAACCCCACATTCACAGCAGATAAGAGAGAAAGCCAATATTCCACATTGCTCCATCCAGAAGTGCTCATCCTGACTATAAAAAAAATACATACTCTTTTGCATAATGTTACAATCTCTTCTAAATGCTTTCCATTTTTACAAGATCACAATTGCATCAATTATTTGCATAATTTCAGAGAAATCATGTATTTGTTCAACACTTAAACTCCAAAATAACTCTGTACATGCAGGCTCATTTCATTCAAAACAAAACATGTCAGAAGTGAAGACAGTGGTTTTAGCCCTGGCTCAGATTCTGCTTCATATTTGGCTAAAATAATCCTGGATGTACTGTAAATCTAAATGTCCAACTTCTCAGCTCATTGTGATCTGTACTTAAATAACTCACATGTCACAACTTTAACTTTAAGATGTTATACAAGCGCTGCATCAAAATAATAATTAGCTAATTATTTAATTGAACACAATGAGAGTCATTGTATAACAATATATAATGTAAAAACATTTCCAACACTGTTCATGTGTTTGAGTGCGGCCAAATAAGTCAAACAATTATGAACTGTAGTTTTGCTATTGTGTTGCAATATGGACACTATAAAAGTTGTTCATAATTGTATTAACTTGATCATTGTTTGTAGCTCATTCAGTTTTTGGTTGAAGTCCGTAATGCATTTTAGCGTTCCAGCCTCTGCAGGGCCGCGTCTCCTATATAAGCAGATCAGGGGCCTGTGCATAGGGCCCTGCAATCTGTGGAGGGCACATGTCAACTAATGAATGACAGGGCACTTCATATGAAATTTTACTGCAAATGTATTCCTAGTCTGTTCCTGCTCTGTCACTGATAATAATGTAATGGCAAATTTATTTGTCATTGTGGCACTAGGCTTGAAAAAAGAAGTGGTGCCCCGATACTACTTTTTCACTTCAGATACGATACTGATATTGGAGCTCTGGGTATTGTCTGATACCGATATCGATCTGATGTGATATCAGCTTTTATTTTTTTGTAGTATGGAATGTTAGAAAAGGTTTGATCAAGTGAAATTGCTCTGAGAACAATGCTAGGCATGTAAAACACTGACCTTATGATAAATGTATGCTTTAAATGTGGAGTGTTATTATTATTATTATTATTATTTTAATAGTGTATGTAATAAGCAAATATAAATATTAGACATTTTAGATTTTGATAAATGTGGTGTTCTAGACTGCAATATTGTTCAATTGAGGACACATATTATATACGTCTAGCTTGGGTGATAATGTGTGCTCCGAGTTGGCTATAGCGTACTATGTTTACCTTTTTTACATGACTTCACTAAAGTACAAAAAATTATCGAAATTGTGTGCTTTTTGGAGAACATTTAGATGTTAACAGGCTGTCTTTGCACAAATAAACATGCTGCAGGACTGCTTGTATCGGAGCTAATATTGGCAAATTTAGAGGCAAGCCAATACCTTCAGATACTTTTATTTTTGGAGAAATTGGAGCGATATCCGACATCAACATCAGGTCAGGACAACCCTAGTAATTAGTCGTATTTACGATGGAAACCCAACCACAGATTTATTAGGAAAATATGCATATTTCTGTTAAATGTGTTATTTTGCACACAAAAAAATAATATAGAACAATTTATTTTCCATGAATTCGTTTCAGTACCAAACATGCATCAAATTAAATTCAAGTATGATTTAAAAATAGGGCTACAACAATAATAAACATACAAATACAACAATTTTTTTATTGTTGAAATGTCACTTATTATTGTTACATTTTAGTTTTTTAGTGCCTCCTACTGGCAATGTTGTTCCCCTGTTTTTTCTATTTTCTGTTGCCATGGTTCCTAGGAAGGCGGGAGCAACAGAGCACAGCTGTTTGTAATCCATGCACCCTATTTAGTCTGATTACTCACACCTGCTGGCATGGGATTCTTCCATGGCACTACCACCACATTGTGTACTCGCCAGTGCATCACCTACTCCAAGCTCCTGTTTGATTCATCCCGCTAAGTTATCTCCAGCTTAGCCCTTGTCGTGAGTTGTTGTTTGTACTTTGTGCTCAGTCTCCATGTTTTCCTCTGAAGATCACCTTGTTATTTTCTCTCAGTTTGATATACCTTTGATACAACCCACAAATTGATTGGGAGAAATGTACAATTTCTAAGTGTATTTTGCCATTCACACTGCCTCAGATCAGCCAGTCCCCGGATCGCCCTACCGGTCAATATTACTGCAAGCAAGGTACATCCCCGCGGTCTATCATGATCTTTGTGAGGCATTTAGCGAAGAGCACCAACGCATTGACTTCTTGATTGCGGTATCGACATCCTGCCAGATGCTTTACTCCTGGTCGCTTGCCTGTAAAATATCTCCCATCCTGAACGTGTATCCCTCAAAATGTACATTTCCTCCCCTCTTGCTTCTGGCATTATCTGCCCATCTACCTCTCCATTAGCGGCGGGGTTTTTTCACCTGGAAGAAGGACGGCTCTCGCTGTCCCTGCATTGATTACTGACATGATATATGATATCACGGTCAACAATAAATACCCTATTCCTCTGCTCGACTTTTCAGCTCACTAAACCAGGCTAAATATTTCACCAAATAAGACTTAGGCAACACCTATCACCGGGAGAGGGATGAGTGGAAGACTCCTTTTAACATTCCTATGGGGCGTTTTGAATGTTTAGCCATGCTGTTCGGGTTTAATAACGCCCCGGCCGTTTTTCAGAATCTTATCAACGATGTTCTCTAATTTGTTTTTGTCTACCTCAACAACATTTAAATTTTCTTCCGTTCTCTGGACTAAAATAACTAGCAAGTGTGCCTTGTTTTGCAAAGACTGTTAGAGAATTTACGGTTGGTGAAAGCAGAAAAAATTGCTTTTCATACATCACTGGTACCCTTTTTGAGGTTTATTGTAGAGCAAAGCAAGCTTAGACCTGACCAGCAAAGGTCCAGGAGCTAGATTGGCACACACCTATGTATAGGAAACTACTCCAGAGTCTGATTACTCCTGATGATTATAGTCGGGCGGCTCTCCCACTCACTAGACTTACTGTACCTTTGCTTAAATCGTGTTTGAGTGGACTCCCGAAACAAAGTACGTATTTATATTGCTTAAAGAGCTGTTTACATCCGCCCCTGTCTTTGCCCATCCTAACCTCTCTACTCCTTTTGTTAGTGAGGTGGACGCTTCTGATTCTGGCGTTGGAGCCGTTCTCTCCCAGCACAACCCCTCCACAGGGGAAATGCACCCTTGTGCCTTCCTCTCCCGTCGCCTGACCTCTGCCGAAAGAAACTATGACGTTGGAAATTGGGAACTTCTGGCTGTCGTATTGGCTTTGCAGGAGTTGAGGCATTTCTTGGAGGGCTTTCAGAATCAGAATCAGAATCAGAATGGTTTTATTGCCATTGTTTGAGAACGGGTTCACAAACTAGGAATTTTTCTTGGTGCAAACGTGCGACATAAAACACATATAACACATATTTGGTATAAAAAGAGCTGTGACTGAGCTATCAGATAGACTTAGAAGGGATTCAAGGAATTCAAGGAGCTACTGTTAGGAGTTATTGTTCATTTGCCTGATGGGCGAGGGGAAAAAACTGTTCAGGTGGCGGGAGGTGTGGGTCTGGATGGAGCGTAGTCTCCTGCCTGAGGGGAGAGGGGAGAATAGTGTGTGTCCAGGGTGAGAAGAGTCAGCTGTGATCCGACCCACACGCCTCCTGGTCCTGGAGGAGAACAAGTCCTGGAGGGATGGGAGCTTGCAGCCAATCACCTTCTCAGCAGCATGTACGATGCGCTGCAGTCTATTCTTATCCTGGACTGTGGCGCCGGGGAACCACACTGTGATGGAGGAGGTCAGGATGGACTCTATGATGGCTGAGTAAAACTGCACCAGCATCTCGGTCGGCACCTTAAGTTTCCTCAGCTGCCGCAGGAAGTACATCCTCTGCTGGGCCTTCTTGATGAGGGAGCTGATGGTCAGCTCCCACTTGAGGTCCTGGGTGATGGTGGTGCCCAAGAAATGGAAGGAGTCCACAATGGGGACGGGGGTGGGAGAGTCAATCAGGGTGAGGGGGGATGGTGGGGATGGTGATCATCTCCACTGTTTTCTGGGCGTTCAGCTCCAGGTTGTTGAGGCTGCACCAGGACGTCAGCCGGTCTACCTCTCTCCTGTAGGCGGACTCATCGCCATTCGAGATGAGCCCGATGAGGGTGGTGTCATCCGCAAACTTGAGCAATATACATAATACATATATATATATATATATATATATATACCGGAGTATACGTCGCACCGGCCGAAAATGCATAATAGAGAAGGAAAAAAACATATATACGTCGCACTCGAGTATAAGTCGCATTTTTGGGGGACATTTTTTTGATAAAATCCAACACCAAGAATAGACATTTGAAAGGCAATTTAAAATAAATAAAGAATAGTGAACAGGCTGAATAAGTGTACGTTATATGACGCATAAATCACTAAACTGACAATGTGCCAGGTATGTTAACGTAACATACTATGGTAAGAGTCATTTAAATAACTATAACATATAGAACATGCTATACGTTTTCCAAACAATCTGTCACTCCTGATCGCTAAATCCGATGAAATCTTCTTCCTCGTTGTCGCTCCTGGTATGCGCCGCTAGCGTCCTTTCTTTCTCCTGCTCAATCGCCGTTTTCTGCTGCATATTTCACTACGTCCAGCTTGTAATCTGCAGCATATGATTTCCTTTTCGGTGCCATTTTTGTTCAGTTTTTATAAGTTACCGCCAATGTAGAAATGATCCATTTTAATAGCTACGGCAGTAGCATATAGCATATAGCAGTTATGCATCCCATGACTCACAATGCACTTCTGCCATGACCCTCCCCCGCCGAATTCTTATTGGTTGACGTGTGAGTGACGATTGCTGACATTTTGCTTCGTCTCTTCTGTGAATAAGATAAATAATATTATTTGGTATTTTACTGTAATGTGTTAATAATTTCACACATAAATCGCTCCGGAGTATATGTCACACTTACGGCCAAACTATGAAAAAAACTGCGATTTATAATCCGAAAAATACGGTATGTATATATATATATATATACATATATATATATATATATATGTATATATATATATATATGTATATATATATCAATGGCGTGCAGTCACGAGAGACAGGGGAGGCGGGGCCTCACCTGACATCATGGAAAGAAAAAAAAAAAGTAAAAAGAAAAAAAAATAAATTAAATTGTTATATGTATCCAGTGATTATACTAAAGTTATTTTCCATTTAACTTTACCAGTTTTAGATTATTTTTATTTTTATTTTCACATTTGCCGTTCAAATACTGAGAAGAGACGGTGCGGTGATCAGCAGCCAGTTGAGGCACTTGTGCCTCACCATGGATTGCGACTCGGCTAACTGCTGGCCTGCTGTGCAGTGAGACCGTATTGCTTTATGAATTATATTATACATTTCCATAGTTTAGTTAGCTGAGGTGTATAATGTACAGTGTATTTTGTCAACAACTGTATGTGTGTAACGTATTTTTAGTGCTGAGCGATCATAAAACTGCTGCGGAGACACACTGTGTGGGGCTCTTATCATAACCCCGCCTCCTGGTGCCAAGCCTCCGCCGCAGAATGCACCGCCCGACGGGAGCGCCGCGGCCACACCAACCAAAGCCCACACCCAAACCCTCCACGTGCAAGACCGAATCCACCCAAAAAAAGTCACTTAACAAGAAGCCAAAAAGTGCAAAAACAACAATGCTCGCGCTGCAGGAGCCACGAACGACCGCAGGGACACAACATTAGGTACACCTGCACTGCAGGTTCATATGTTTGTAAATCTGACTGTGATGATGCAGTCGTGCCTCACCAGACATTAACCTCACCGCACGCCACTGATATATATATATATATATATATATATATATATATATATATATATATATATATATATATATATATATATATATATATATATATATATATATATATATATATATATATATATATACACTACCGTTCAAAAGTTTGGGGTCACATTGAAATGTCCTTATTTTTGAAGGAAAAGCACTGTACTTTTCAATGAAGATAACTTTAAACTAGTCTTAACTTTAAAGAAATACACTCTATACATTGCTAATGTGGTAAATGACTATTCTAGCTGCAAATGTCTGGTTTTTGGTGCAATATCTACATAGGTGTATAGAGGCCCATTTCCAGCAACAATCACTCCAGTGTTCTAATGGTACAATGTGTTTGCTCATTGGCTCAGAAGGCTAATTGATGATTAGAAAACCCTTGTGCAATCATGTTCACACATCTGAAAACAGTTTAGCTCGTTACAGATGCTACAAAACTGACCTTCCTTTGAGCTGATTGAGTTTTTGGAGCATCACATTTGTGGGGTCAATTAAACGCTCAAAATGGCCAGAAAAAGAGAACTTTCATCTGAAACTCGACAGTCTATTGTTGTTCTTAGAAATGAAGGCTTTTCCACAAAATTGTTTGGTTGACCCCAAACTTTTGAACGGTAGTGTATATATACAGTATATATATATATATATATATATATATATATATATATGGATATACTGTGTGTATATATATATATAAAAGTTAGGTCAGGAAAAAATAAAGAGGCTATTTCATCCCTACAAGCCTGTTTTGCAGGTTTCCCTGCTCTTCAGGTGATTTTATTATATTATATATATTATAAAATCCCCTGAAGAGCAGGGAAACCTGTGAGGCTTGTAGGGATGAAATAGCCTCTGTGTTTTTTCCTGACCTAACTTATATATATATATATATATATATATATATATATATATATATATATATATATATATATATATATATATATATATATATATATATATATATATATATATATATATATATATATATATATATATATATATATATGTGTATATATATATATATATATATATATATATATATATATATATATATATATATATATATATATATATATATATATATATATATATATATATATATATATATATATATATATATATATATATATATATATTAGTTTGGGGACCCTTGGACTAGTCCATTAATCGAAAAAATGATTGATGACTATTCGACTATTAAAATAATTGTTCGTTGCAGTCCTATTTAAAAGGTAAAACATTAATTTCACATTATTACAAAAGTGTGGATTTTTCTGTTATGGGGTGGGGGGTGCCCTCAAAATTAGATTCTGCTAAGGGCCCCAATTGAGCGAGGGGCGGCCCTGAGCCTCTGTCTGAACTTAAGTGGAGCAGTTATGCCTGGCATGCAGTTCGCCATGCAGGAACGGGCGTTTAACTTCAGTCCTGCCAGGCTGTTGGGAGTAGACCCCCGCAGGACTTCAACTCCATAATGTAGGCCATCACAACGACTGGCATGTATATAAGTCTGATTTCTAAAGGGGCTTCCAAAATGCCGTCGTGGCGCTCTCATTTCCCACCCCTTCACACGCTGGGTGCACCCAGCAGGAATGTCAATAAAAAGGAAATAATGTTTCGGGGAAAATGGCGAGGGGATTAATCAACACCTGTACACTCTCAAAAAGGATTTACAAATGGCTGCAGACAGACACAGTGCAAACTACCACGGCAAAATAACAGGATTCATCACCTTTTGCATTTACCAGAATTTACGAGGAAATAGATAAAAATGAGAAACTATATTCATTCTTGCTCATTTCAACATTGTTTTAGTGACATACTGCAAATGTGCGTGTATTTGAAGAATAAGAAAATGCATAAGGAATTATGAAAAAGTGTCACATCATCACTATTATTCAAATGGTATGCATCACATTTTAGTTTATATAAATCACTGCTGTGTCTTGTAAATGCATGTCAGCACCAAAGTACACAACAAATCAATAAGAAAGTAAAGCGTGCTCATCGGTGCTATTACATCCACACACATAAATGAACCAATTACACTGCAATAGTGCGTCAGACCTTGTTGGGGACCTAATGCTTTGTAATGATGGAAGTGAGGGCGCTACATTGCCTGTGCTGGAGAGCAGCACAGATGATGTTAGGAGGTGATAAAGAGCCCGCTGAGGTAATTACCCTGTAACGAGAAAACCTGCAATCACTATGTGGTGATTATGTAATGCACCTTGCTGCAACAGGTGAACAACAGAGAATTAGTGGATATATATTAGGCAGAAAAAACAAAAGAAACACTAAATCTATAACCAGTGTTGGGACTAACGCGTTACAAAGTAACGCGTTACTGTAACGCCGTTAGTTTCGGCGGTATAACTAGTAATCTAACGCGTTATTTTTTATATTCAGTAACTCAGTTACCGTTACTACATGATGCGTTACTGCGTTATTTTACGTTATTTTTTATGTAGTATTGGCTAGAAACAGAAGATCTGAGTGTTTTATTGGAGTGCTGCAGTGTCGTCCTTCTGAATCTCTTGTGTCACAAGCCGGAGGCGCCCTGTGTGTGTGTGTCTGGGTGTGGGTGTGGGTGTGGAGAGGGGAGGGGAGGGAAGGGGGTGAGCAATACAACGTAAACCGTTGGCCAACCAAAAAGTAGTGGTGAACACTTTTTCATCTGCCTTATGCACTTTAAGCTACACTGGTCATTCTATGATCTGTATTAAGCTGACATAATGCAGAAGTTTGCTTTGAATGCTATTGTTGTATCTGAGTCTGTGCATTTCATTGTACTGTTTTTGAAATCTGATACTGGTGTTGTCTGATTTTTCCATAAATGTTTATTTTTTTAGTTTTTAATTGACTTTATTGTATGTACAATCAGCCTACAAATGGAAATCAGCCTCTGGCTACAATTGTCCCATGAAACAAATACATATAAAGATAAATATGAAAGATAAGGTCGGTTATTAGAGATTACACTAGTTTTCTTTGTCAACTGTAACTAACAACTAATATGTCAATAAAAGTCTTATACCTGGTAACTTTGACATTTAAAAATAAGGGACATTTTCTGGAAAACAAAGGAAAATAAGAGACATTCTGATCCTTCCAAAACCTTTTTTCTTATGTTGTATTTGCAGAATGATTCTCTCAGTACGTTTGGCATCAAATCATTAATAAGATACTTGCGAAGAGCTCTATGAATCTTTTCTGCTGTCACTAAATTGAGCAGAGCCAACTATGCTCTCCATCACAAACACTTCAGCTCCGTCACTTGCACCCAATTGCCTTATCACCTGATGAGGTCAGCGCGATGAAAACATTTTGCAGGACAGGACCTCCCTCGTGCAGACACACAATAAATGTGTCTCAGGGCTCCCTAAACAGAAGGGTCCGTCCCAAGCAAGGTGCAGGACACTGCTGTCCACCTCTTCATTGCTTGCACCTGCTGAAACATTTGAGCTATTTGAGCAGTGGGGTAGCACATTTACTTTTCATTTAACCTGCCTTTGCAGACCTTTGAAGTACACAATAGCAGAGCAGCACAGCCCCCCACAGCCCTCTTAATCATTTACCTAGTAAAGGCACATTCTCTGCAGCCAACCCGTCAAGCGGAAAACGAGTTTGGCCTGCTATTTCTCCCGCCACCAGCAAAACATCTCTCTATTCGAACTCTCCCTGCAAACCTGTTTTGCTTTGTGTGTGCCACTCCCATCCCCTTCACACTGAGCAGCACCCATGCAGTTGCTCTCGGACCCGACCGTATGAATGAATGTGGGAGGCGTGGAATCAATTGTCGGCCACGTCGAGGCTCCAGAATATGCTGTAGTCGGCAGCCCATGGACACACGATGACTAATTATCACTCGTTTCATATTTTGGCCGAGAAAGGAGACAAAAAAAGATTGTGAAAAATATTGGCTTGTAAATATGAACCGAGGAGAGGAACATTTGGTCTAAATGTATCAACTGTGACGCTGAAACCGTATGCTTCATTTTGGCTGGGTAAAGTCCTCATTAGACAGATGGAGCTAAATATGGGGTGTGAAGTGTGTGAGTGTGTGTTTCTAAGGAATGTAGTGACAATTAGAGGAGCTCACCCAAAACTGTAATCCCTTAATTTCATGTTTGATAATGCTATTAACCTAATTGAAGATGTAAAACATAATTTGGGTAAAAGTTTTATTAAAACACAGTCACTTGCCACAACATCAGTTAGAACCTGAGTTCTACAATACATGCTATGGTTGCGGTTTACAGTGGTTAAGACATGTCATGAAGGCCACAGTGTTTTCCACAGGACTGCAATCTACTTCATCATACAGTCGTGGTCAAAAGTTTACATACACTTGTAGAGAACATAATGTCATGGCTGTCTTGGGTTTCCAAATATTTCTACCACTCTTATTTTTTTGTGATAGAGTGATTGGTGCACATACTTGTTGGTCACAAAAAAACATTCATGAAGTTTGGTTCTTTTATGAATTTATTATGAATCTACTGAAAATGTGACCAAATCTGCTGGGTCAAAAGTATACATACAGCAATGTTAATATTTGCTTACATGTCCCTTGGCAAGTTTCACTGCAATAAGGCGCTTTTGGTAGCCATCCACAAGCTTCTGGAGAGCTTCTGGTGGAATTTTTGACCACTCCTCTTGACAAAATTGGTGCAGTTCAGCTAAATGTGTTGGTTTTCTGACATGGACTTGTTTCTTCAGCATTGTCCACACGTTTAAGTCAGGACTTTGGAAAGGTCATTCTAAAACCTTAATTCTAGCCTGATTTAGCCATTCCTTTACCACTTTTGACATGTGTTTGGGGTCATTGTCCTGTTGGAAAACCCAACTGCGCCCAAGACCCAAACTCCGGGCTGATGATTTTAGGTTGTCCTGAAGAATTTGGAGGTAATCCTCCTTTTTCATTGTCCCATTTACTCTCTGTAAAGCACCAGTTTCATTGGCAGCAAAACAGGCCCAGAGCATAATACTACCACCACCGTACTTGATGGTAGGCATGATGTTCCTGGGATTAAACGGCTCACTTTTTCTCCTCCAAACATATTGCTGGGTATTGTGGCCAAACAGCTCAAGTTTTGTTTCATCTGACATCCAATGGACAAAGATAAGACCTTCTGGAGGAAAGTTCTGTGTTTTTTTGTGACCAACAAGTATGTGCTCCAATCACTCTATCACAAAAAAAATAAGAGTTGTAGAAATTATTGGAAACTCAAGACATCCATGACATTATGTTGTTAACAAGTGTATGTAAACTTTTGACCACGACTGTATATACGTTAAACATGTGTAATTATGTCATACCTGGGGCTTCATTTATAAAACTGTTTGGATTCGAACCTAAAACATTGAGTAAGCAAAGACCTCAGAATGCATGTGCGCACATACAAAAAGTCTGATTTATAAACGCATGCTGAGCACAGTTTTGCACACTTTTGCACACTCTTCTCATTATAAATCACACCTGCAGTGAATTGTGCACAGAGGAGTTCCTCCCCGATGTTCCCCCACTACTCCTCCCACAACCATTCGTAAATGGTCACGCTAATTAGCCTATGAAAATGGTAACGATCTAAAATGTTTTAAGTTAGTTTGTCCTTTAAGGTTATATTTCTGCTCTTTAGTTGAGAATAAATGTTGCACATTCTTGGGTAGTAGCAGGTTATAGTTTGCTTTTTACATAATTTTAGCTGTTTGCAATTTTACCAAATCGTTGAATTTCAAAATTTTTGATTCAACAAATAAAGTGATTTTATGTTCTCTGTATCCAACATTATGTATCAGTCTAACCCAGGGGTAGGGAACCTACGGCTCTCGAGCCAGATGTGGCTCTTTTGATGACTGCATCTGGCTCTCAGATAAATATTAGCTGACACTGCTTAACACGATAAGTAATGAATAATTTCGCTGTTAATCACAGTGTTAAAAATAACGTTCAAAATATAAAACATTCTCAGGCATTTTAATTCATCCATCCGTTTTTCTACCGCACTTGTTTAAGAAGTCGCATCAATGGTAAGAAGTATTTTATTTATTATTGGTTAGCTTCAGAATAACAATGTTATTAAAAAGAATAAGAGACTAATTATACATTAAAATGTTGGTCTTACTTAAAAATGCACGCATTTAGTTGTATTCAGTGTTAAAATGTTGGTCTTACAGCCTCCAGCTCGGCCACCACCACCTGCCTTTCGACCTGCCAAGCCACAGCCACCAGCACGGCCCTCACCACCAGTCTTTCGACCTGCCAAGCCACAGCCTCCAGCTAGGCCACCTCCACCTGCACCACGCCAAGCGCCACCATTTGCAGCTCCACGCCAAGCGCCACCAGTCGCAGCTCCACGCCAAGCGCCACCAGTCGCAGCTCCACGCCAAGCGCCACCAGTCGCAGCTCCACGCCAAGTTCCGCTACCTGCTCCACCCCACCAAGCGCCACCAGTACCTGCTCCACGCCAGGGACCTGTCGCAGCTCCACGCCAAGTTCCGCTACCTGCTCCACGCCGCCAAGTGCCGCAAGTCGCAGCTTCACGACGCCAAGTGCCGCCAGTCGCAGCTCCACGATGCCAAGTGCCGCCAGTCGCAGCTCCACGACGCCAAGTGCCGCCAGTCGCAGCTCCACGACGCCAAGTGCCGCCAGTCGCAGCTCCACGACGCCAAGTGCCGCCAGTCGCAGCTCCACAACGCCAAGACCCCTCAAGCCAAGACCAAGTCCAAGACCCCTCAAGCCAAGACCAAGTCCAAGACCCCTCAAGCCAAGACCAAGTCCAAGACCCCTCAAGCCAAGACCAAATCCAAGACCCCTCAAGCCAAGACCAAGTCCAAGACCCCTCACGCCAAGTCCAAGACCCCTCACGCCAAGTCCAAGACACACCATGCCAAGACACACCACCCAAAGACCAAGACTGCCAAGACCAAGACTGCCAAGACCAACACCAAGACTGCCAAGACCAACACCAAGACCAACACCAAGACCCACGCTGCCAAGACCAAGACCCACGCTGCCAGGACACGCCACGCCAAGCTTTGCCGCCCGACGCACCACGCCAAGCTTCGTCATCTGCGACTGCCACGTCGACGAAGCGCCTGCCTTCTCGTCGGCCATGGATGTGGCCAGTCCATGGGCGTCCGCCACGCCAGGTACGCCGACCTCCTCGTCGGCCACGGATGTGGCCACTACCTGGTCGGCCGCCACGCCAAGTGCGCCCACCTCCCCGTCGGCCATGGATATGACCATTCCCGGGTCGCCCACCTCGTCAGGTACAGCGGCGGTCTACGCGTCTCCGCCACCTGATCCTGCCCCGGTGGATTCGGGGACACCTGGTCTGGTGACCCACCGCCATGTCCCCCTCCCGCCCTCCCATGACTCTTGATCCTGCCTTGTTTTGTTTGTTTTGGACATCTGGGATCTGTCCGTAAGGGGGGGGGGCTCTGTCATGTCTGTGATTATGTTTTGTTTTAGTCATGTTCGGATTTGGTTTTGGACTTTTGTGCACTTCCTTGTTTGGTTTGGTTTCCATGGTCACCCATTAGTTTTCACCTGTCTTGTCACGCACCTGTTTCACGTTTCGAGTCACGCACCTGTTTTCACTGATCACGTCACTATTTAAATCTGTCTGTTTCTGTTGTTCGTCCTGGCGTCCTCACACTATTTCATCACTCTGCTCCATGTCTTGTCACAGTTCTTTACCAAGTAAGTTTTGTTCATTTATGCCAAAGTTAGTGTTTTTGTTTTATTGTTCATAGTTTTTGTGCCCACGTGCATGTCTTTTGTTTCATAGTCAAGTTTGTATTTCCGTCTTTGTGCGTGCCTTTTGTTTGCTTCCTTTTTTTGTAGTTTATTAGTGTTAAAAAAATAAATCATGTATTTAAATTCACGCCTTGCCCGCGCCAATTTTCCTTTGCCTTCCGGAGAAGCAAAACCCAAGAACCCAGTCATGACAGTAATCATGGACCAGGGTTACAAAAACATGCAATAAAGTGATCAACATATTAGTTTTACATGCCTTTATCCACACCAGCTCTGCTGGGAAATGGGCTCCAGTTCTGATGAAGCCTACTCTGATGAGTGGCAAAACGTCTTCTAAGACCAACCAAACAGTCCAGTTGCGATCGATTGAATGCCCTGCGATCAATCAATCAGTCAATCAATGTTTATTTATATAGCCCTAAATCACAAGTGTCTCAAAGGGCTGCACAAGCCACAACAACATCCTCGGTACATAGCCCACATATACAGATACATATAAAGAACTTGTTAGTGAAATGTCGGTCATCTGGACACTATGAATATACAGAATAAGGAATCTGACACACTAGCAATAAAGACAAAGAAAAATGAGACAAACAGGCAAATAACAAGGAAAAGTTTGATTTTTATATGCATCTGCTGATTTAAATGGTGGAAAAATATATTTTTTAAATTTATATAAAATTTTATTATCAAAGAAAGCGACTTATTTAGATAATATTATCACAATGACAATTATCAGTGGCCTAGTGGTTAGAGTGTCCGCCCTGAGATCGGTAGGTTGTGAGTTCAAACCCCGGCAGAGTCATACCAAAAACTATAAAAATGGGACCCATTACCTCCCTGCTTGGCACTCAGCATCAAGGGTTGGAATTGGGGGTTAAATCATCAAAAATTATTCGCAGGCGCGGCCATCGCTGCTGCTCACTGCTCCCCTCACCTCCCAGGGGGTGATCAAGGGGGATGGGTCAAATGCAGAGAATAGTTTTGGCACACCTAGTGTGTGTGTGACAATCATTGGTACTTTAACTTTAACTTATGCTGTGTTTGACCCAAACTGAAGAGAATTGTAGTATTTCCACTAGTGATGCAGTCCTACAATGTCAAAGCAGTCGGGTTGCAAGCGGGTGGAATTTTTGAAATCATGTTATTTATTAAAATCACATTAATCCTTCACAAACAGGGCCGTGCTAGTTTCAGTAAATAGTTTTTTTCACAAAATCCTACTAAAAACTTTTACTGTTAGTCTTCCACAATGTAGAATGTACACGCCGAAAATAATACTGAATAATAATTCAGTGTATCAGGCTCTATTAGGCACTAGACAGAGACACTATCATGGTATTGAACACAGTATCAAAGAAATAATTCCAAAATCACAAGCAGCTGTTCCACATTACATTACGGGATGTCTGAGCCATCAAGGCATATTTGCTCTAATATTCAAGACCCAGATCCGTATTAGAACCCTCTCGCCTTTGTCTCCTTCCAAATCACATGGACGTCTCACATTCCGGAAATACATTTGGATCATTATTCCTCCGTTGAAAGAAGATACAAGTTATCTTAGAATTAAAACATGTTTAATCTGCTGTCTTCACTGACAAGAATATAAATACTGCAAATAGAAACACACAACAAGTTAGTGTTGATATGTTAAGAACGTATAACTGGAGCAGCTACAGTCCTCATGTCGGAGACCATCAGTCACATGACCTCATCACCATTTACTAGGGGGCCCCAAATACTTCCCTTTTAATGCTTGATTTAATGCAATCATTACACAGGAGGACCACCATAGCCACCTGGTTTATTTTCTTGGGGGGAAAACCAGGATGAGGATCAAACTCTTGACCCTTGTAACTAAATACCGTGCCACCTTCTCCAAATGAATCTGATGGACGGCTACTGAACTTAGAATCCTACTTTCTTATATCAAAACTTTTGAACTGGACTGCACATGTGATGAATAGCGTAGGCTGAATTTGCGTTGCAGGTCAAAACGTCTAACTCTGATGTTGTATAACTGATATTTGTTGTATTGACACCACAGTGGTTGAGTGGTCAGCTTCACAGTAAGGAAATCAACGGTTCAAATCTCTGTATGGAGTTTGTACTTTATAACTTTTCCCTGGGCTTCAAGGTTTTTCTCCAGGACTGACCAGATTAGGGTGGGTAAATGCGGGTAACGTCTGCATTGTTTGCCTTATTTAGTGGCCTTTGTGCCTCTAATTTACCACATTAAGATCAATGGTCTGTTTCAACTGTAAGCAAACCCTTTGACTTGTGGGCCACATTGGGTTAAAACATGTGCACAGGAAATACACCTGAAATTATGTGTCGTATTTAACATTTTAAAGTGTCGTACAATCTGCAATATGAGCCTGGGCTAATTTTTTTAGGGCTACTTTGTACATTCCAATTACATTGACAGAAACCTTATCAGCCTTTTAATTCATATATGAATGAAGCCGGATTTGGACCTTATGATGTCCAATTTCACTGCCATGACTGCCGGTATATTGTGTCCATTAAACCAGTGGTTTCGCAAATGGGGGTATGCGTACCCCTGGGGGTACTTGAAGGTATGCCAAGGGGTATGTAAGATTTTTTTTAAATGTCTGTCAAAAAGAACTGTGAAAAGAAATGCAACAATGCAATATTCAGTGTTGACAGCTAGATTTTTTGTGGACATGTTCCATAAATATTGAAGAAATGTTTAGAATTAAGTTCATGAATCCAGATGGATCTCTATTACAATCCCCAAAGAGGGCACTTTAAGTTGATGATTACTTCTATGTGTAGAAATCTTTATTTATAATTGAATCACTTGTTTATTTTTCAACAACTTTTTAGTTATTTTTATATCTTTTTTTCTAAATAGTTCAAGAAAGACCACAACAAATGAGCAATATTTTGCACTGTAATACAATTTAATAAATCAGAAACTGATGACATAGTGCTGTATTTTACTTCTTTATCAATTTTTTTCAACCAAAAATGCTTTGCTCTGATTAGGGGGTACTTGAATTAAAAAAATGTTCACAGGGGGTACATCACTGAAAAAAGGTTGAGAACCACTGCATTAAACCACTAAAGGTTTGCGTGCACTAAAACATGTGCAAACTTGATAGCACGACTAAGGCAGTGCTTCTCAATTAACTTCTGTTACGTCTCCCAAGCAGAAATTAATATTTTTTGCCCCCGCCTCTCACTCTCCACTCTCTATAAATAGTGTCATTTGTCTATAAAATTGTTATAAGTACACCTTTGCATAACATTGTATCCTTATTAACATTAAAGAAATCAACACACCCATCTTTCCTGGTCTCTCACCCGTAGTCACAGTGAAGCCAAGCGCTACATACGCGTCGTCATATTGTAGTACGGCAAATAAAAAGCATGTTCACATGCCCCACTATTTGAGAAGGACTGTACAAAGGTCATGTGCAGAGCATTTGGTCTCTAAAGTGACCAAAATAAGTAGTGCAATCCATTAAGCGTGTCTGTCTTCATATGCAGACTACAGTATATGCTGATTAGCAGAATGACCACAATAATGGGAGGAGGAGATGCAAATATATTTATTCAGCAGTGGCGTGCAGTCACTAGAGGCAGGGGAGGCAGGGCCTCACCTGCCATCATGGAAAGAAAAAAAATGTAAAAAGAAAAAAATAATAATTAAATTGTTTTATGTATCCAGTGATTATACTAAAGTTATTTTCCATTTAACTTCACCAGTTTTAGATTATTATTATTTTTATTTTTAAATTTGCCGTTCAAATACTGAGAAGAGACGGTGCGGTGATCAGCAGCCAGTTGAGGCACGTCACTGATTTGTGCCTCAACATGGATTGTGCACAATGACTCGGCTAACTGCTGAGCTGCTGTGCAGTGAGACTGTATTGCTATATGAATTATATCAGCTAACTAAACTATGGCATAGTTTAGTTAGCTGAGGTATATAATGTACAGTGTATTTTGTCAACAACTGTATGTGTGTAACGTATTTCTTGTGCTGAGCATTCATAAAACTGCTGCAAAATACGTACTGTCTAAGGCTCAAAGACAGCTGGACAGAGAATCCTTCACCCTCCAAGTGTGTGAACATATTTGGACTGTCATAAATACAAAACTAAAGACTTCCATTCAATATCGTCTATTCAGCAATATCATTTTATAATTTTTGAGCTACTGGGTGACTTACGGGACTGATAAATTGTATCGATTTGATGCGTTTTGGCATGTGCTGGCTTGTTTAATGGCATGTTTTTTCATTTAGAAAATGTATTATTATATTATATCCCCTATATAAAAAAAACATACTGCATTATGCATTTTCTTGCATTTGTGTCATTCCAGACGCATTGAAGCACTGTGGTGCTGTGATGATCCATCGTCAGCAAACTAAAAATAGATTGTGATTCTACATTACAGAAAAGGTTTTACAGAATTTAGATGTGTGCTGCTTATTCGTCAAACATTGCAGAACCCCACAAGTTGGCAGAGCATAATAACATGAAAGTGGAGGGAAATGAGTGTTTCCATGGGCACACAACGTCGTCAGTGCACGCAAAAATCAATTGTACACGTAGTCTTAGCAGATCACACGCAACACGTCCACTAATAGTACACACAATTTTACACACACTGTCTAGCGCATGGTGTTTGGATCTTAGTAGATCAGGCCCTTAGTGTCAGTAAACCTGTCAAAACGCACATTTCAAAATATGGTACATTAGGAAAATGGGTAAAAATAAGGGAATAACCGGCTCCATTTTCAAAACAGGTTACAGGTTACAAAAGCTCCTCTGGCTGCTGACGTATGACATTTACGTGCAGCAGCGGGATGGGCTAAAAACATATTCTAAACAGGATTCTTAAAAAATAAACAATTAAATAAATGATTCTTAAAAGTTGTGAATTGATTTAGAATCAGAATAAATAAGAATCGCAATTCGGAAGTGAATTGCTTTTTAATTAGCATCCCTATTTATTTATTTATTTTTTTACCGGGATAGTAAAAGCGCTTTGAGCATGCTTCCCTGCACTTGATTTTCCTCATTTTCACATGAAATCTAATCTGCAGCATGCACACATTGTCCTTTTTTTGGAAATTATATCGAGATTTTAGAAAACATAAGGTTCCATAATGTTAGGTGCGTAAAACATGTTTTCTAAAGGGACGTACATAGACCGGATCTTCTGTATGTCTGTGGACTACAGGAATCTCCATTCAAAGCACTTTAAGGTTCCCTAAGAGAAAGAGGAGGTTTTTCCTTCTTAGCATCCATTTATGTTCATTGTTCTTGCTCTCGTTATGTCAACCAGAACCAAAGAGCTTTTTAAAAAGGTCCACCCTTCATGTTATGTAAATCCCAAATAATGGGTGAGGGGCACCAATGAATGAGGGTCAAAATCAAATAAATCTCACCTGGATCCCTGGCAAATGCCGACATTGCACTCCTTATACTATGCTCAAATTACTCCATTTGTTCCCTGAAACATTTTAATCCTGATTGACCTCAAACTTCCCGTGAACCAGGGCCTGAACAAAAGGCTGCCCACTGTCCTCGCAGTAAATCTGTTGTCTCCCTTATGGGCCCTCAACACGGGATACTAGATCAGCATTGCTCTGCAGCTTGCTTCAATTGACTCAATTAACTTTGGTAAAGTATTTGGAAATTCTGCACATGTTGGTTTCTTATAAAGGGCTAAAATGCACACAAAACCCGAAGTTGTGGCTGGGTTCACACAAACAAATCTGGGCAGACACATTTTTGCAAAGTTTAGATATTGGCCACACTAATTAGGACATTGGAGGAGTTACTTCCGCCAACTTCCCACCAGCCTTGACAAAGTTCTCTGATGATCTTAGCCACATGCAATGGACTAGTCCCTAGGCCTGAATCATTTACAGATGACAAACCCCAGGGGAGGTGAAGTGTAAATCACAACATCAACATTATTGCAATGCTTACAGTTATCTCTAAAATGACCTTGCACCAAAGTCCATATAGAATCTACTGCGTTTATCTCATTCCTGTTATCGCACAATCTTTGATTTGCTCAAACATAACACTGGATTTGCGTTTCCACTGCTAACCTGTGTTGTATAAATCAAATGGGAAGTGATGTGAGGAATGTCAAGCATACAATAAGGAGGATGTTAATATTATCCAGGTGGTGGTTGCCATCATCGTAAAACACTCATGCAGCGCCATGTGTGCCCATATATTAACAAACTAGGCCAGTTACATCTCATTTAAAGAGCCGCAACACCAGATGACATTCATTGTGCTCTAAAATCAGCGTTTGACAAATTATTGTTTTCCTCTGTCAAGTTAATAAGCTATACGAGCTTGGCTGTATAAAGCCAGGGCTTATCTTTGTGCAGCCGCTCACTCACAGGCCAAGTTGAAGTTCGGAGGCTCTGTACCATTTTTTACGGTTGATTTTAATGCACAATATTGTTTGATACCTCAGCTAAAGTCACACACATATTTATGACATCTTAAACACATACAATTCAATGGTAGAGTGACATGCATTCATTTGAACTGATTCTTCATATTTGAACAATAGATCATTAACAGATCAACTTATTTTTTGCGAAGATGGTGGTGTGTACGGACGCTGCGGCTACTGGCTCTCTGTATTGGTGCATCTGCAATTTCATCATGCTTTCATATTTGAGTTGGAGTTTATTTCGAACATGCATACAATTACAACATGGTACATCACAATTTCCAGCTTCCTGTTCTTAACTTATTCACTATATACTTAATAAATAACACCATTAAAACATATATAAATACATAATAATTATTGAAGTAAGTTGTATTTCATATGGTGAGATAAATAAGATGATCAATATGTTCTGAATGTTTATCTTGGTTCTTCTTTGTACTTTGTAAACACTTTGAGTTTGAACGATTTCTTAAACTTGATCCCATTAATACACTGTTTGATTTCTTTACTTAATCCATTCCATAATTTAATTCCACATAAACATATACTAAAGGTTTTAAGTGTTGCACGTGCATAAAAATCTTTTAAATTACATTTTTCTCTAAGGTTATATTTCTAATCTTTTGTTGAGAAGAATTGTTGTATGTTCTTGGGTAGCAGGTTATAGTTTGCTTTGTGCATCATTTTAGCTGTTTGCCAATTCACCATATTCCCGATTCATTAAATAAAGGGATTGAGTGTTCTCTGTATCCAACATTATGTATTAGTCTGACTGATCTTTTTTGTAACACGGTTAGTGATGCATACTGAAGCATACTTTTGTAGTTATTTCCTCATATTTCTGCAGAATAACTCAGATATGGTAACACTAACGATCAGTAAAGAATATGAAGTGATTTTTTTGTCCAATACATATTTAGCTTAATTAATTATTGATGTTTTTTCTTGCCACCTTATGCTGTATGTATTTTGTATTAGATTTCCAGTTCATTTATCATCAATCATTATAAAAATAAATTTGATTTCATTTACTCTTTCAATGTCTACTCCTTCTCTTTGTGTTTGTGTTTGACTTTCTCTTCTACTGTTACCGAATAACATTATTTTAGTTTTGCTGAGTTTTAAGGATAGTCTGTTTTTGTCAAACCATCTCTTTCATTTATTAATTTCTTCTGTTATTATTTGTATTATCTTCTGTGTGTTCTCTCCTGAACAAAACACTGTTATATCTTCCACGAATAATACTAACTTTAAGTCTTTTGTAACTTTCCAAATGTCGTTTATATAAAGATTTAACAATTTTGATCCTAGTATTGATCCCTGGAGTAATTTGTCTTTGTTTGATGACAATAACGTGTTCTATTCTATTCTCATTTCATCCAAAAGTCAATAATTTATTATTTAAATGAGGTCACTCTTTAGACTAGAGTGCTTTCTCCAGGAATAATGTTAAGTAAGGACTAATTGATCCTTGCTATTTGCGGGGGATATTTTTTGAGACCATCTGCAAATAACAAATAAACACAAGTAAAACGCCCATGAAAAAAAACAAAAAAACACTGTAAATAAAGCCTGAATTATGATGTTGCATTCGACTGTCATAAAAGTTGCTAGATGACACCTTTGCCTCATTTACATAATTGATTTCAATGACCGCTGTTGCAGAGCGTAATAACGTTGTGGGAGACATAAAAAAGTAAGTTAAAAATGCAAATTATGATTAGAACTGTGAATGCATTTTTTTTTGTTTATTCTTAGTTTAGTTGTATTTTTTATTTGTTCTACATTATTAAATGTTTGCTTATCAAATGTGATTAAAAGACTTAAGGGTTGTGACATTCGCGAACTAATCAAATATGTTGTCTGGCTTATTGACATGAACGATAGTTTTTTTTTTTTAGCTTTTCACAGAGTGGGTGTGGGTCTCCTCTCTGTTCTGACTAGAAGGGAACTTCATTTTCATTGGTCTTCGGGTCAAAATGACCCGTGAGTCACAAAGTGTTGAAATCAAAGTCAATGACTGAGTTTTCCCTCTTCACTTCATCTGTATAGCTTAAGGAAAGCCAAACAATGTGCGTTTTGAATGCATTTTTATTCATCCCAATTACTCAGTTTCTTTATTTTCTTTCTCCAGTGAACTATTGAAGACAATGTACAATACAAACATATGAAAAATAGCATAACCCATTCAACTAATTAACTAATTAACTAACCCTAATTGGCACATGTGGGGCAGTATGCAAGTGCGCAGCATTTGCAGATATATTTCTTGCACCTGCAGCACACAGTATGTGTTTTACAGTCCATCTTTTGAGGGCAGAACTGAAATCTCTTCCTCTTACTTGCCCTAGCTGGGGAAGTGGCTGTGGTAGCTGGATCCTCAGGTTGATCTGGAGCTCCTGCACTCTGAATAGCTTTCACAACTGCTGCTGAGGCTTCTGTGCGGGGGACATGCTTCCTTCTTTCAATGAGTGGAATTACAAGTGCCTTTCCCAGCTGCTCCAGAAACACCCTCCTCTTGTTCTGCTTACGAGACATCCAGGTCGGGTTGATCTCTCTCCAAATCACAAAGGCATTGTAGGAGGAAACATCAATGATGTTGTGGAAGATGACCATGGGCCAGCGGGCAGTCATCCTTCTGCAGCTGTATGTTCCAATCACCTTATCTAGGTTGTCCACACCTCCCTTGTTGCGGTTGTAGTCTAGGATGATGACTGGCTTCCTGTCCTCACGATCGCTAACGTCACCATCTGTGTGCAGTGTGCTCAGAAGAACTACATTGTCCCAGACCTCTCTTATGGCTGCAAGTTTGTCTGACACAAGTCTTGCTGGTCTTGACTCACGGTCATCAAATCGTATCAGTCTTGAGTAGGTGTGAAAGAGTTTGAGTGGCGTTGTGGCTCGGAAAATTGGCCTTCCACTCTCTGCATCCCATAGACTAGTTCCAGCCTCACCTCGGGACCTGTATACACCGGCTAAGATTAGCAGCCCTAAGTAGGCCTGCAGGTCAGTCTCATCCATCTTTTTCCAGCTGTCTCCATATTTGTGAAAACCCTCCAAATTTGTCATCTCCAGGATTATTTTTTCAATTGCTGGTGTGATAAACAGGTAGAATGTAGAGACGATGTCATGGGCATGAGAAACGGCATACCTTGTGGGTCCTGGGGTCATCTTTATGATGTTTTGTTCTGCATGCCTGCCTTGATGGTCATATGCTGCTGAGGACCATGTTATTTTGCCATTTTTTGAAAGGAAAGTCTCTCTTTCAGCTTCAGTGTGTTCTTCTTTTTCTGAAGAGGATTCATCATGCTCTGGGTTGTATTCCTCCCCATCTTCTGCTTCTTCTGATACATCCTCCACTTCCTCTTCTGAATCAGAGTTGTCTTGCTGGACATCTGAAAAAATCAGCTCTAGAGCCTCTTCAGCGGTATAACGCACACTCATGGCTTCAGCACAGACATAATTCGGGGCCCTGTGATCTGCAGCACCTTTATAATCTCTGGAAATCCACAGAAAAAGAGCAATGCTACTGATGGACTATAACAACTAAAACATTGTAACATTCTGTGATGTATAAATAAATCTGTGACTTTGATTTCAACACTTTGTGACTCACGGGTCATTTTGACCCGAACACCACCTTTGTAAATTTTTTTGTACAGCTTACATGGAAATGTGAATAAAAGCAACATTTCACTTTTTCTACTGTTGGTGCCAAGCTAGGAGAAGTCATACAATTTCAAGTTAAAAAAATATCGTTATGGGGACTTTTTTTTTGGTTTTTAACCCAGTGGCGGGTCAAAATGACCCGAGGACACAGGGGCGCAGAAAAGGGGGGGTAAAGGAGACGGATTCTAGGGGCCCATGATGGAGGGGGGCCCAGAGAGGCCCCTAATGATGATGAAATTATAATACAGGGATCCCTGTAAAGATTATTTTCATGGGGCCCAAAATCCCTAGCGGCGCCCCTGCGAGGACAACAGGAGGGTTAAGGACATTAACTTCATGTTTTCATATCTCCAAAACATCCAAACAGTTGCTAGATTTGTCGCTTGTCGCTTTGGAGAAAGAAAGTCACTAAGAGGAGTTGGAAAGATTGTAGATTTAGCCGGAAAGTCGCCAAGTTGACAACACTGCACTGAGTTGTATGTGAAAGGTAAAAACACAAACACCCGCATTCGTTGCTTCTGATTGGCTTACATTGTATGTTGCATTCCGTGGTTGGCTAGATTAAAGCACAATCATTTATGGATTTCTCTGTGATTGGTTATTTTGGTAAGTCAATCAGAATTACTCAAACTACGGCAGGCCGAAAGAAAACAAGAGTGTTACTATGAAAAAAATAAATATAAAATAATGAATGGGTAAATATAAGCTTGAGAAATGTCAAGTGTGGCATGAAAAGGGTTTAAATTGCGTGACTCTCACACTCAAAGCGTGAGGCTTTGTATACAAGGTACAATAAAATTGTGGTTTTCTACACTTCGTTGGCTATAGAGATGGGAATGGAAAAGGTTCCCAGCGGAACAGTTTCTTGTAACCGCTTCCCATTTTTCCATCGATTCTCTTAACAATTCCTGCAGGCGGGAATGACGTCATTATGCAAAGTGCGTGGTGACATCAGACAGCAACTTCATGCCCAGGCTGTGGAAACACTCCAATGCGTGGCTATATTTTACTAGAAAATATTGCAACAGCGCTTCTTGTAATAAAATGCAGGTTTGCTATTTCATCAAAAGGAGGACATAGGAGCAATGTGCTGAAACATCTGAATACCCAGCAGGAGTAACACTAGCACGTCATCTGAATACAACAGGTACTAACACCGCCTATCATGTTTGCGCTATTTCTTACTAAATTGAAATGGATGCCCTCTCATTTAGATGAGCACGGCGATTGACGGATTCACGTCTGCCAGTAGACAAATGTCACTGAGTAGTGACTCAATTTGTGGTCAAAGTCTTGCACCAATTTGTCACAGTAGACACTCCTAATTTTTGGTAAATCATTGTTCAATTATAGCCAGAGAAAAGTTGCATGTTTTCCTTAAACCAGATTTTCACAGTCATTTTTATTACACAGGTAATAAATATCCATCCATCTATCCATCCATTTTCTACCGCTTGTCCCTTTTTGGGGTAGCGGGGGTCGCTGGAGCCTACCTCAGCTGCATTCGGGCGGTAGGCGGGGTACACCCTGGACAAGTCGCCACCTCATCGCAGGGCCAACACAGATAGACAGACAACATTCACACTCACATTCACACACTAGGGCCAATTTAGTGTTGCCAATCAACCTATCCCCAGGTGCATGTCTTTTGGAAGTGGGAGGAAGTTTGAGTACCCGGAGGGAACCCACGAAGTCACGGGGAGAACATGCAAACTCCACACAGAAAGATTCCGAGCCCGGGATTGAACTCAGGACTACTCAGGACCTTCGTATTGTGAGGCAGATGCAATAACCCCTCTTCCACCGTGCTGCCAAATAATAAAGTAATAAATATATCCATTCATATATGTAGAGAATACGCCAAAATTATCACTCAATATTTCAAAAATGAAAAACAATAGAAAACCGAGCTTGAACACATGTGTTGTACATAACTTCGAGTATGTATTTCATGCTGTACAAGTGATCAATATGGCCACTACCGGCAGCACGGACAACATCAAGACGATGTGAGAATTCCTCCAAAAACACCCCAGGATGTCGCGTTCAACTGTGTTGATTGCTGCTGTTATCCGATCTTTCATGTCATCGAGGTCTTCCAGGACTCTTTCCTTTACAGAAGCAGCCAGTCTTTTTAAACTGTTTAACCCACCGTCAAATGCTCTCATGATGGGGTGGATCAATTCCAAATTCTGTTCTAAAAGCACGCTGCACTGTGACAATGGCAATTGTTTTCGCCAACTTAAGCACACAAAACGCCTTCTGTTGAGGAGTCACCATTTTGAGGGTAAATAAACATGTGGTCTTCCTACGATTGAACGGCGCCGAAAGGATTACATGACCACAAAGGTGAAATTGTAACACAATAAAACTTGGATAACTCTTGTATCAAATGACCATTGATTCAGTCTATTACAATGCTTTAGAACTGAATAAATGCGTGATGATTTTGGCGTATTCTTTTTTAATCACCTTGTATATATATATATATATATATATATATATATATATATATATATATATATATATATATATATATATATATATATACATATATATATATATATATATATATACTGTATATATATATATATATATATATATATATATATATATATATATATATATATATATATATATATATATATATATATATATATATATATATATATATATATATATATATATATATATATATATATATAAAAACAAAATACCGCCAGTGCATTGGTGTTCTGCCATTTTTTAAGGAATACAGAATTTGTATTCCTGTTGCAGGAACACTTCCGTTCAGAGGAGGAGCTACACCATGTTTAGATACCAGTTTCACGCATGAACAACACAAAATTAGCTATCCATATTTATTTAAACATCGATAGCTTTAATCAAAATAACAGAGACAATTACCAATGCAATAAAATAGATGGTAAACAGTGTGCAGCGGCAATATTTATGGATTTAACTAAAGCATTTCACTCAATTAATCACAATGTGTTAATTAAAAACTAGAACGGCATGGCATCAGAGGATTGGTCTTAAACGGGATAAGAAGCTACTTAACCAACAGGAAGCAACACGTGAAGATAGGCGAACACACGTCTACAACGCTAAATATATCCTGTGGACCAGATATTGGGACCAAAATTGTTAAATCTTTACAGTATATAAATGATATTGGTAAAGTTACAAAAAACTTAAAGTTGGTATTATTTGCAAATGATAAAACAACATTTTGTTCAGGAGAGAACACACAGAAGCTAATACAAATAACAACAGAATAAATTAATACATTGAAGAGATGGTTTGACAAAGACAGACTATTCTTAAACCTCAGTAAAAATATAATAATGCCATTCAGAAACCATAGAAAAGAAAGTCAAACACAAATACAAATAGAAGGAATAGACATCGAAAGAGTAAATGAAATCAAATTTCTGGGTGTAATAATTGATGATAAAATGAACTGGAAATGTCATGTAAAAAATATACAACATAAGGTGAAAAGAAATACATCAATAATGAATGAAGCTAAATATGTATTGGACCAAATATCACTCCATATTCTCCACTGCTCGCTAGTGTTACCATCCATCCATCCATCCATTTCAAAAGTACGCTTCAGTCACTCAGTTCAGTTAGACTAATACATATTATTGGCTATAGAGAACACTCAAATCCTTTATTTATTGAATCAAATATAATACAATTCCACATTAAAGTGAGTTTGCAAACAGCTAAAATTATGCACAAAGCAAACTATAACCTGCTACCCAAGAACGTAGAACAATTATTCTCAACAAAAGAGGAGAAAAATAACCTTCGAGAAAAATTTAACTAAAAAAATGTGTATGCATGTACAGCATTTAAAACCTTTAGTATATCCTAATGTGGAATTAAATTATGGAATAGATTAAGTAAATAACTCAAACAGCGTACTGAAATGATCCAATCTAAAAAACTTTTGAAACTCAAAGTGTTTGCAGGGTACAAGTAAGAAGAACCATGATAAACATTCTGAACTTATAATCTGAATTATCTTACTTTATGAAATATAACTTACATCACTAATTATCTACCCATCCATCCTTTCATTCTCTACCGCTTATTATAATTTTTTTTATGTTCTTATTTATGGAGTATATTGTGAATACATTGAGAACAGGATGTGAACAAAAGTGTTAGCAACTGCTATGTAATGGAAAATGGGTAGAATTAAAAAAGCTCTGCTTCTTCCTACTCCTTTTCAACATGTTGAAAAGAGAAACTGGAAACAGTTGTAACATACATAATATGCATGTTCGTAATAAACTCAAACCATAAACCATAATGTGGATTGTTACGATCATGGTTTGGTTGTGAAATATGTTAGCTATTATAAAATGTGATATTTCTACCTGAACAAATAAATGATATATAATAAATTATATTAATTTATATTAAATGATGAATTAATGCGGACGAAATTGCTCAATAATACTTTTCTTACTGAAAATAATTATAACATAATTGAAACATATATTTATTAACCGCTACATTTCGATCACAACTGCGATTCAAACTTAGTACCACTGCTTTGCAAGACAAGGACCAATGCCATCATGGGGGCCCTACGCACAGTGGATGATGTGCGTATGTGGGTGGGGTGTGGATTCTCATGAATGTGAGATTTTGTCATTTTTTTGTCCAGTTCTCTTTCCGTTGAATAGATACTTGGGAGGAAATGGGAGGAGAGACCTCAATAATTAAATTGATAATAACACAGGAAGCAACTTAATGCTGGGGTCACCAAGCCTTTGGGGATAAAAGCAGATGAATTGATAGATTGTGGGTTTTGTACTAGCATAAAACAGATTAACTCAAACTACAACGCACCTTGAAGACATCATTAAAGCAGTTAATATCACGCCAGATGTTTCCCTTTATTTAAAAGATGAAAAGTAAGACAAAATCTTTTGGGAGGCGACACTGTAAGTACAAATTCCCCACTAATGACATTCCCTGTAGGAAGAACGTAATTTATTCAAGTTAATGCGCCTTTTTGTCTTTCCAAGGTGTATCTCACGGAATTACCAAACACATTTAATTGTTAATCCATCAGCTTTGAAACAAGTAAGATTTTGTTCAACAAGCTCTGAGTCAGCTTGATCCAATTATGCTAGAACGGAGACATTAGTAATCATTTGCATCACAGCACCCCTGCAACCTACTCTGATACACGCACCAAACCGGCTTATGCTGTTTGGAGGAAAGCATGAAACTTGTGCTCGGGAAACACCCGACTAACACAAACAGCTTGCAATGAAGTAGTGACCCCAGAGACTTTCAGGTCAAGAGGTCTCGCTTTAAGAAATGGAAATGACACGTTCACCCGGGGGCTACGTCTAATAACTTTTTGCAGGGAGGATGAGGCCTGCTTTTTGACTCCACTGTCTTCGCGGACACGTCTTTGGGGAGTGATAAGTAAGAATGAAAGTGTAATGAACTTTTTTTTTGTTCTCCAAAGCCGCTTTGCTGTCTCCTAAATCACTTGTGCAGCCAATGAGCAGCCATCTTTTCTGAACTTGTTCTGGGCCTCAGAAAAAAAAAAAAAAGTGATTTTAAGCACATGGAAACCTTTCGTAAATTGTTCAACAATACCATAATACTGTGTGGTATTTTTGCTTATGGTTGATAGTTTTGTTTCTTTGAACGTACATACAGTTACAATATGGTTCTTAACATATTTATAGTTCCTTACTTGGAGAACAATTTTTGTTCACTTCCTGTACTCAATCTGGAACACATGCAAAAAAAATTAAGCACAGTCAAAAAATACATTTCTAGACAAGAAATATTGGATCAAAAACAATACAATAGATCAGTGTTTTTCAACTTTTTTTGAGCCAAGGCACATTTTTTGCGTTGAAAATATCCGGAGGCACACCACCAGCTGAAATCATTAAAAACGAAAAGTTTTTGTTGCAATTGTTGGATATGACTTTAAACCATAACCAACCATGTTCTTGTCTCAAAGTAGATGTACTGTCACAACCTGTCACATCACGACTTATTTGGAGTTCATTGCTGTGTGTAGTGTTTTAGTTCTTGTCTTGCGCTCCTATTTTGGTGGCTTTTTCTCTTTTTTTTGGTATTTTCCTGCAGCAGTTTCATGTCTTCCTTTGAGCGATATTTCCCCATCTACTTTGTTTTAGCAATCAAGAATATTTCAGTTGTTTTAAACCTTCTTTGTAGGGACATTGTTGATTGTCATGTCATGTTCGGATGTACTTTGTGGATGCCGTCTATGCTCCACAGTAAGTCTTTGCTGTCGTTCAGCATTCTGTTCTTGTTTACTTTGCAGCCAGTTCAGTTTTAGTTTTGTTCTGCATAGCCTTCCCTAAGCTTCAATGCCTTTTCTTAGGGGCACTCACCTTTTGTTTATTTTTGGTTTAAGCATTAGACACCTTTTTACCTGCACACTGCCTCCCGCTGTTTCCGACATCTACAAAGCAATTAGCTACCTGTTGCCACCTACTGATATGGAAGAGTATTCCACGGTTACTCTGCCAAACTCTAGACAGCACCCACACTCAACAACAACACATCATTTGCAGACTATAATTACTGGTTTGCAATAAATATTTTTAACCCAAATAGATGAAATTAGATAATCTCCCACCGCACACCAGACTGTATCTCACGGCACACTGAAAAACACGGCAATAGATTATACTCCATAAAACTACAGTAGTTAGTAGTAATGTAATAATAATCTACAGCATTATGCGAACTGAGATATTACTTGTTACTTGTAGTTAAATACTTAATCATATTAAATGTGCTGTTTGCATCAGTTGCTAAGCGATATAACCTGCCTTCTTCCCAGTGAGACATTTGCACACAGCAAAGGGAATTATACACAAATAAAGTTATGATTAGGGCAATTAATCACAAACAATGATCGCATTAATCCTGTATAAACACAGATTATTTTGACCGTACATGCTTATTTACCTTAACCGCGGTTGGTTACTTGAAAGGCGGCGCAGGTTTTTGTACGGTCAGTGATCAGGTCAATGAGTACGCCAGAGCAAAAATTAGTGAGGAGACTCTGACTGAGGGCAAGTTTTTTTAATATCATTATATTTTAGATAAAACTGTTACCAAGTTTTGAGCAAATAAATTGTGTGCATTCAAGTAAAACATTTTTATTTTTTTTCTGACTATAAAATGGTTTTGTGTCAAAATATTGGGGTCTTTTGATGATGCATGTAATTTATTGTGATCAAGAATCCCAAGTGTCGTTAGTTTGATTGAAAAACAAGTCATGATATGAATACAGTGTCTGGAAAATTGTCAGATTTCACTCACTGGTTGGACAACAATTTTGAAACCTTAGTATTCATTTTCCGTTCGTTCTTTACAGCTATGAACGCCAGTCTGGGAGAAACAGCAATTTTTTTTCCCAAAATTCTAATTTTGACAGGTATGTACAGTATTTGTAAAATATGTTCTCTTAACACACTAATGGTAACATATGTGAGGTCTTTAGCATGTTATGTGATGACCACCTAAAGTGTCTAAATGCCCCAGTGAGGTATAATATTGTTGTGTTCATGTTTTGCGAAGGTGGGTCAGACTTTGGTTTGGCCTGCTCCTGGTTAGCTGAACAGATCTTAATCTTGTAGCTGGACTGAGCCCAACATCTGTGGTATTCAAAGACGATTGATAGGCAACATTCCTTGATTCCCCCACTCCACTCGTGCCCTTCCTTGTGCCCTTCCCATGACGTAATGACATTATCAATTAGCCCTCATTAATTTAGCAAAAACAAATAATCGCCTGAGCTTGCCTCCCTTTAAACATGTGGTTGTGATTTCCTAAATGTTTGTCAGTGGCCGCTGTTTGGTTAATCCTTTGGCCAAGGTGGCGTGGCCAAGGGAGGTCATGACTCTTTCCTCCCTTCACCTCGTTTCCTCCCTGTCATCTGAAGGATATAATGTCTCGCTTTCCTTACTCGCAGCGTGTTTCGCAACATAATATTTGTTAAGGTCGTTAAGTGTTGAGTAAGCTATGACCAGGTATTATTCAGAGACTGCATTTCAAACTGATAAAAAAGTCAGTTTGTTATAAAGCACATAGTTTTTCTCTTAAAGCAGTGTTTCTTAACCATAGGGCGAAGGTCTCGTAGACTGACTCCAAAACATATCTGTTTCTCAGCTGTGGGTCGTATGGGCCGCAGCGGTACTCTGTTGAAATACACTTTTCTACCATGTGTGGCAGTAATGACAATATCAAACAAACAGAAGAAGTCTGGAGCTAAAGACATACAGAAGTTTCTTAAGCGCAGAAATTATGACTTAAGTTGTAAAGCTGAATTTCATTTGCACTTAAATTTTATTGACAGTTTATATAAGAAACATGTTATTAGTTTTATTATTAATTTATATTAAATTTATTTATTATAGCACTACATAATTGTATGTAAATATATTTTTCATCAGTTTTTGAGTCATTTATTTTGAATAATATTTGACTTGTATGTATTTTTGTAAAATACCTGAACTAAGCATTAATAACACTATTTGTGTTTAACACATGGTTTCATATCATTTGACAAGGTTTATCCTGGTAACTTGAAAAGTTTAGATATCATTATTAAGTATGATTAAAATTAAGACGAAGATAACTAATTCAGTGTTATTTTTTGAGTGGGCCCTCAGCCCCTTTGTGGTGAAAAGTTGGGCCCCAAAGTCAAAAAGGTTAAGAACCGCTGTCTTAAAGGCCTACTGAAATGAATTTTTTTTATTTAAACGGGGATAGCAGATCTATTCTATGTGTCATACTTGATCATTTCGCGATATTGCCATATTTTTGCTGAAAGGATTTAGTATAGAACAACGACGATAAAGATTGCAACTTTTGGTATCTGATAAAAAAAAGGCTTGCCCCTACCGGAAGTAGCGTGACGTAGTCAGTTGAACATATACGCAAAGTTCCCTATTGTTTACAATGATGGCCGCATGAAGTGAGAGAGATTCGGACCGAGAAAGCGACAATTTCCCCATTAATTTGAGCGAGGATGAAAGATTTGTGGATGAGTAAAGTGCAAGTGAAGGACTAGTGGGGAGTTGAAGCTATTCAGATAGGGAAGATGCTGTGAGAGCCGGGGGTGACCTGATATTCAGCTGGGAATGACTACAACAGTAAATAAACACAAGACATATATATACTCTATTAGCCACAACACAACCAGGCTTATATTTAACATGCCACAAATTAATCCTGCATAAAAACACCTGCGTGTTTGATATGCTAGCTCCTAGCTCCTCTGCTAGCTCCTAGCTCCATAGAACACGCC
Source organism: Entelurus aequoreus (assembly GCF_033978785.1). Classification (NCBI taxonomy): domain Eukaryota; kingdom Metazoa; phylum Chordata; class Actinopteri; order Syngnathiformes; family Syngnathidae; genus Entelurus; species Entelurus aequoreus. Next base: position 37,030,422 of record NC_084739.1, read on the forward strand.
AATACAATTCAAACACCTGATCAACACACACAATCACTCAGCCCAAAAGACCGTTCACCTAACCCAAGGTTCATAAAGCTTATATATTTTTAAAAAGTTATGTACGTGACGCGCACATATGGTCAGATTATCAAATGTTTAGCAGCCAAGGCTGCATACTCACGGTACCTGATATTCAGCTGGGAATGACTACAACAGTAAATAAACACAAGACATATATATACTCTATTAGCCACAACACAACCAGGCTTATATTTAACATGCCACAAATTAATCCTGCATAAAAACACCTGCGTGTTTGATATGCTAGCTCCTAGCTCCTCTGCTAGCTCCTAGCTCCATAGAACACGCCAATACAATTCAAACACCTGATCAACACACACAATCACTCAGCCCAAAAGACCGTTCACCTAACCCAAGGTTCATAAAGCTTATATATTTTTAAAAAGTTACGTACGTGACGCGCACGTACGGTACGGTACGTGTTATGCTAGCTCCTAGCTCCTATGCTAGCTCCTAGCTCCATAGAACACGCCAATACAATTCAAACACCTGATCAACACACACAATCACTCAGCCCAAAAGACCGTTCACCTAACCCAAGGTTCATAAAGCTTATATATTTTAAAAAAGTTACGCACATACGGTCAAGCGATCAAATGTTTAGAAGCCAAAGCTGCATACTCACAGTAGCACGTCTGCGTCTTTGTCATCCAAATCAAAGTAATCCTGGTAAGAGTCTGTGTTGTCCCAGTTCTCTACAGGCGTCCGTGTATCGAAGTCAAAAGTCCTCCTGGTTAGAGTCTCTGTTATCCGAGTTCTTCCATCTTGACTGCATCTTTCGGGAATGTAAACAAAGAAGCGCCGGCTGTGTACTGTTGTGGCTGACTACGTTCGAAAAATACGTCCATTTCGCACCGACAACTTTCTTCTTTGCTTGCTCAGCTTCCTTCTCCATAATGCAATGAACATGATTGAAACAGATTCACGAACACAGATGTCCAGAATACTGTGGAATTATGAAATGAAAACAGAGCTTTTTCGTATTGGCTTCAATGTGGAAGGCATACCCGTGTTCGCCGGTCTACGTCACGCGCATACGTCATCCTCAGAGGCGTTTCGAACCGGAAGTTTAGCGGCAAATTTAAAATGTCACTTTATAAGTTAACCCGGCCGTATTGGCATGTGTTATAATGTTAAGATTTCATCATTGATATATAAACTATCAGACTGCGTGGTCGGTAGTAGTGGGTTTCAGTAGGCCTTTAAAGAGCTTATAGTGTGGAAAAAGCATTATTCAACATTTACCCTTTTTTTGTAAAATGTTTACCCTTGAAAATGCGTCACTGCTCTCCAGGTAGACATTCTTTGTCGTGTACGTTGTACAATGACAATACAATTGCTATGGTATGAAAAGGGGGAGGATTAAATTCTTCCTACTCCTTTTCGGACGTGTTGTAATGAAACAACTGGAAATATATGATGTATTACATTGTATCATATGCATGTTCGAAATAAACTGAAACTGAACTGAACTGAACTGAATTAAATGAACGTAGTGAACACTCTTATTAGGAATCCACAATATTTGTGGCATGTCTTTTGATCATGTTTTTGTTTGGCCATGTGCTGTTTGGTTTTTGGACTCTTTCAGGTTCCTGCTTTTTCACTCCCTTGTTTTGTCACCATAGCAACCGTTAGTTTCACCTGTTCCACGTTTGGACTTACACACCTGACACTAATCAAGACACTATTATTTAAGCTTGTAGTTGCCAGGCAGTCGGCCTGGCGACATTACTACTCATGCTACCCTGGTTATCCCTGTTATTCCTATGATCACGCGATCCATGCCATAGTTCCATGCCAAGTGAGTTTTGTCTATTTTTATGTCACAGTAAGTGTTTTCGTTTCATGTCCATAGCTTTTGCCCAAGTGCTAGTTTTTGCTTTCATTAGCCAAGTTTGTACCTCTGCCTTGTGCGCGCTTTTGTTTACACCTTTTTGTTAGTGTTAGATCTGTTGTGTAGGACTAGATGTTACAATCCCCTAATGCATACTTGAGACACCTATGCGACTTGGTGGGATGGTCAAGTGAGTGAAGGCATCCTCTGGGTTATCAAGTGGGCGCCCCCCATCCTTCAGCTTGCCAGGAAGCAGGGTTCTGTCGATGTTCTCCAGGCCGCTGGCTACCTCCTTCCTGAGCTGATCTACCTGCTCTTTGTCTTTGAGGGAGGCATCATACCAACGACCTAGGGACTTCACAGGCTTCTCGGAGACTGTTGGAATAGGTTCCTCACCAATGTGAAAGCGGTGGTGTGACAGTTTCCCCTTGTCAATAGAGATGCTTCTGGACTTGCTTGGCTTGATGTTCATGCGAGCCAGCTCGATGTTTTCTTGGAGCTTTCTCAGAAGCCGTACAGTGCAAGCCTTGGTTGTGGTGAGTGTTGTGAGGTCATCCATGTAGGCTCTGACAGCCAAGTTTGTACCTCTGCCTTGTGCGCGCTTTTGTTTACACCTTTTTGTTAGTGTTAGATCTGTTGTGTAGGACTAGATGTTACAATCCCCTAATGCATACTTGAGACACCTATGCGACTTGGTGGGATGGTCAAGTGAGTGAAGGCATCCTCTGGGTTATCAAGTGGGCGCCCCCCATCCTTCAGCTTGCCAGGAAGCAGGGTTCTGTCGATGTTCTCCAGGCCGCTGGCTACCTCCTTCCTGAGCTGATCTACCTGCTCTTTGTCTTTGAGGGAGGCATCATACCAACGACCTAGGGACTTCACAGGCTTCTCGGAGACTGTTGGAATAGGTTCCTCACCAATGTGAAAGCGGTGGTGTGACAGTTTCCCCTTGTCAATAGAGATGCTTCTGGACTTGCTTGGCTTGATGTTCATGCGAGCCAGCTCGATGTTTTCTTGGAGCTTTCTCAGAAGCCGTACAGTGCAAGCCTTGGTTGTGGTGAGTGTTGTGAGGTCATCCATGTAGGCTCTGACAGGCGGAAGCCTCAGGCCAGGTCTTATTAGCTGTCCCCCAACCACCCATCGCGATGCCCGGATGATCACCTCCATGGCCATGGTGAAGGCCAGCGGGGAGATGGTGCAGCCGGCCATGATTCCCACCTCCAGGTGTTGCCATGCTGTGGTGTACTCGGCAGTTGTCACGCATAGCTGGACGTCCTGGAAGTAGGCCTTGACAAGGGTTGTGAGAGCTGCTGGGACCCTGAAGTAGTCGAAAGCTGTCCACAGGAGGTTGTGAGGGACTGAGCCAAAGGCATTGGCGAGATCCAGGAAAACCACATAAAGGTCTGTTCTCTCCTTCTTGGCAACCTGGATCTGATGCCAGATGACACTTGTATGTTCCATGCAACCGGGGAAGCCTGAGATGCCTGCTTTCTGGATTGATGTGTCAATCAGGTTGTTAAAATAAAGATGTCCATACTTTCACGCCATGTCCGCTCCAATTTCCTTGCAACTCGGGAAAACAAACTCCGCCAAAGTCCACGCCTTGACACTTTGTCTCTGTGTGCGTAGGCTGGATAGCTAACTTCTGACCGGCAGAGCTTCACCTAGTCGCTAGTTAGAAGCACCGCAAGGTAACAAAAATTAGGAGGAAAAATATGTGTGGAAATATTTCAGCTTCAAACTGAATGAGCAAGGTAAGCCCATCAACACGGACGACCGAGCCAGTATGCCACCTGACTCAGTTTTTCCAACTAGAAAAACTGCACTTAAAGATGTTCAATATTTTTTTAAGTTAAATGTTTGCTTTACATAGTTCGAGAGTCAATTTTGATTGTTTGTTTACTTATTTAAGATGATTACAGTTACAATGGTAAAAAATATTAATGAGAAATAGATGTGCATTGCATGTGAAAGGTTTACTTTCATTATCATTATCATATATATAATGATTACTTTAGTGCCTAAATTGTACTCAAAATAATGCTGACAATCGTGGTATCTTTTATCGGGAAGAATTTGTGGGACAAACTTGTCATCGGCCCAGACCTGCCGGCAACATTTAAATTGTGCATTATTTACAAAGCAGATTTCCACATACTGCCGTCATCTTTATGATATTTTGTAGTAATCTGTCTTTATTAGACAGACATTATTTGAATTGAAACTTATCAAAAATACACAAGTTGAAGCAAATATTATTTGACCCTTTGTGAGTTACTCAAAATGAGGTGGTGTGGCCCGTGTTGGAGACCCCTGCTCTATAACATACTCTAGAAATTAGACCTGGATATAATTTAGAGTAGTCTGTGTTTTCTCTCAATGAACCAAAGCTCTCTAGTCACGGCAACATTAATGCAGCTCCAGACCATGACCATGCTTGACCAGAAACATTTTTATTCTCTACTCACTTGTTGCCAGCTAGACAGTGTGCTTACATCTTGTCGGTGAATAGCACATCTAAAATACTATACAGGCTTTACACTGACTTTTTATAAATACTGTATAAACAAGTTTTCTTTCTACAGTATTGTCCCATGAGAAGATGTACTGGTTACTGAAATGTGAGGTGTGTACTTGTGTTTGTCAGATATGTATCAAAATGTTTTGTTATTTAGCTGCATGTTGTTTAAATGTGTTTAGTAATTTTGTTCAATAGACTTCTTGTAAATTAGATGCTAAAACCTTTTTTGCCATTAAAATAAATACATGTGGTTCTCATCCATGCAATGTACTTGAAAGTCATCAAGTGGGTAAAAATAATATTTTTTTAATGCGAATGTCAAAATATTAGACACAGCCATACTGACAATGCAGTGTTATTATGTTTGTAAAGTTTACAATTATTCGTATAGTTTTTTGTATGTGCAATTTGTCAAAAAATTGTTGCCACTCAGTGGACATGTATTAAGAAAGCAAATTAATTTGATTTTCAATTTAAGATATGTACTGAATAAAATGTGTTTTACTCAATACTCAAGTTTAATTAAAAACCCAGTCATTGGTTATTATCATCCCAAAGGTGGTTTAACTATTGTGGCCTGGTTTCTTTTCACTGAGATTATACACTATTATTTAAAAAAAACATCTATGAGGGGTTAGAGTTAATCTTTTTTGTAGATTACAGCAAACAGCAATGATTTCTCACATGACAAGACCTTAATCTAGACGTGTGTGTTTTCATGATAGTGGTACATGTGCTGGTTGTGTGATTGCTTCCACTTCTATTCTGTTTACTTTAGACCGAAGCGAACAAATCTCCAGCTTCTCTTCCTGGTTGCAACCCAGTAATTCCTGTAGAGAAATCAAGGACCCTGAAGCGTGGTAATGCTCACATATTGAAGTCTTAGAGAGCATGGCTAAGATACAGTACCTATAAGGGTGCACAGATAAGCACGGCCAGGCAGCATATTTATGTAATTTAAACACATGGGGCACTCATTTCTGGACTCCACACCAGACTTGCACTCAACCTAAAAAGTAATGTATTTTAGGTAGGTCTGTCAAATATTGTGATTAATAACAGTTTGTTATTTTGTAACTCAAAATTAGTAGTGATTAATCTGATATACATATACGTTTTAGTCATTAATAAGTGCACCGTAGACAGATAATTTTCAAGTTTTTATTACCATGACTAGACAGTTAGTTTGCTTCATTGAAATGTTTTTTTAAACAGCTCAACACAAAAAGGACAAACAGTGCCTTGGTGTCTTGTCAAGGTTTGTATTTTGAAGGAATATAGAATTTGTATTCCTGCTGTAGGAGCACCGGCATTCAGAGAAGAGGAGCTTGGAACCAATAGATATCAGTTTCACACATTAATAACACAACATATGGATTGTTACGATCATGCTTTGATTGTCAAGGATGGTTTGGGAAGTAATCTGTGATATTCCCCCCTGTATGAATATATTATTCTGATATTCTGATATTCTGTACATTAGGTGTTGTGCAAATTAATGGTATTAATGTTGCTGCATGACAATGTTTTACCATACTCTATGTATTAATATAATGGAATATTCAGTCTGGTAAACCTTCTGTAATTGAGGACTATTATTCAGAACAAGCTATAAAAGAATACACACTTTATTTCAGTCTGCCAGAAAACATTTCTTTAGGTAGAAATCTCACAAATTAAATAAAAAAAAAACATACTTGACAGAGCATGATCGTAATGTAAGACATGTTTTTATTGTTTTGAAATTTAGACAGGATGTGACACGTAGCACTATTATTGTGAAGCCAGAAGTGCGTGATTTGTATAAGAAGAGGTGTCTTGACATATTTCGACAAAAGTCTCAGATTAATAAGTGATTTTAGACTTCATGTCCACCGTCTTTTTTTCTTATGAGCTTTTATTCCATCTTACTAAAGCAGTTAGTGTAACAATCTACATTTTATGTTGTTAATGCACTCAACTGTAATGTAAACACGGATGTGAAGCTCCTCCTCTCTACAAGCTGCAAAGCGCGCCGCACACTTTTGCTCCAGTGATGTCGTCTCAAGGCAATGACTTATCATGGCTTTGGATTTGAAATGTCAATATTGTACCCTTTTCTTTGTGTATTTCTGCTCACTATTTTCGAGCTTGTGGATCAACAATAACTGAATGCCATTACTTTTTCCCACGCAACAAAATAGACTGAGGGTAAAAATGGTGTCAGAACGCATGCACGTTAATTGCGTGTTAAAGGAACTTATAGTTAACACGTTATTACTGAGGTAACTTTGACAGCCCTAACTTTAAGAACATTGTTATTGTTTGTATGTACAATATTGTTTATTTTGTAAATTAGCTATAAGTCTAGATAGACTAGGCTAGGTTAGGTAGGCTTTTTGGCACAGTTACCGTGTTTTTCATACCATATTATATATTATATAATCGGACCGATTATAAGGTGCACTGCCATTGAGCGGGTTTATTCAGGTCTATTTTCATACAAAAGGTGCACTGGAATATAAGGCCCATTAAACAAGTTATATTATGATTGTTTCTCCTAAATTTAAAACACGTCCTTGTGGTCTAAATAACATGTAATAGCAGTTATTTGGTCAAAATCCATCCATCCATCTTTTCCGAAGTCGGGTCGTGTGGGCAGCAGCCTAAGCAGAGAAGCCCAAACTTCCATCTCCCCAGCCACTTTGTCCAGCTCATCCTGGGGGACCACGATGCGCTCCCAGGCCAGCTGGGAGACATAGTCTCTCCACCGTGTCCTGGGTCTTCCCCTTGGTCTCCTACCAGTCGGACACACTCTAAATGCGTTCGGGGGCATTCTGACTAAATGCCCAAACCACCTAGTCTGCCTCGTCTCAATGTGGAGGAGCAGCGGCTTTACTCTCAGCTCCTCCCGAATGACAGAGCTTCTCACCCTATCTCTAAGGGAGAGCCCCGCCACCCGACGAAGAAAACTAATTTTGGTCGCTAGTACCCGTGATCTTGTCCTTTCGGTCATTACCCAAAGCTTCAGACCATAGGTGAGGATAGGGATGTAGATCAACCGATAAATCGATCCGCCTGTCGATCTCACTATCCACTCTTCCCTCACTCGTGAACAAGACTCCGAGGTACTTGAACTCCTCCACTTGGGGCAGGGTCTCCTCCCCAACCCGGAGATGGCACTCCACCCTTTTACGAGCAAGAACCATTGACTCTGACTTGGAGGTGCTGATTTTCATACCAGTCGCTTCACACTCAGCTGCGAACCGATCCAGTGAGAGCTGAAGATCCTGGCCAGATGAAGCCAACAAGACCACATCATCCGCAAAAAGCAGAGACCTAACCTTGCAGCCACCAAACCGGATGGCCTCAACGCCCTGACTGCACCTAAAAATGTGGTCAAAATGTTGTATAGATTTAGTTTCACAGACCATCTTGAAGCTGCTTTCTGACCGTCTCTTCTGGATGCGCTGTTTTGTGGGCAGTCTTATTTAGTTGGCTCCACTTTTACATCTTTGTTGGACTGGTAGTTTTCAGTGCTCCCATAGCGAGTCTATTGACAGATTAAGTTAGAACTATATGCTACTTTATATCAGAAATGGCAACAGTGAAGAAAGAATTCCCCACAACAAGAGAATAGAGAAAAAGAAGGAGCTTATTGACTACGGCGCGGATCACAATGTCAAAAGCATGCACATTTTTGGGACTTATGCAGATCCCAAAAACACATCAGCAGGAACTGAGGTAAGAAAAGTTGGTTTTAAATAATAGGGCGAAACAAAACGCCAGATAATATGTCTTCTAATAAGTGCCATTTTGGGGTCCTCATATAATTTGTATGTTGAAGCACAGTATGTCTGACTAAGGTAGCCGTAATGCTCTGCCTTCCATCAAGCGGTGCAGCTTTGTAGCCAAAGTCGAACTAAAACATTTTGACAGATTTTTGAGCACTGCGCAATATTCTATATTCTCAATTAAGTTCTAGTCTTGCTTGCTAACGGGTACTTGTTAGCGTCATTTATTGAACAGGCATCAGTCCCCCTGCAGTCCACACATATCTCTTAAGTGTGACTGCATCTACATTACATCATGTACAGAATAACATTGCTTCAAGGTCGGTAAGCACAAGTCGTACATTAGGTGCACCGGGTTATTAGGCGCATGGTCGATTTTTGAGAAATTCTAATTATTTCAAGTGCTTCTTATAGTCTGAAAGATAGATCCCAGAGTATTTCTGTGTGGAGTTTGCATGTCCTCCCTGTGACTGCGTGGGTTCCCCCTGGGTACTCCAGCTTCCTCACACCTCCAAAGCCATGCTCTTGGAGATAGGTTGACTGGCAACACTAAATTGGACCTAGCGTAGGGGTGTCCAAATCCCGGCCCCAAATGCGGCCTGCCCGCAAGACAACGGCTCGATTTCAATAAGCAACCTGGCCGTGCTTTCAAATACCTAGGTGGCAAATTGTCACCATCTTTAATTTGTGAAACTCAGGTCAGGGACCATAGTACTGTAAATACAATACTTACTTTACATCACAGCAATTACTGATATGACCCAATCCAAACAACCTTTCCTAGTCATGGTGCATAAAAAATATTCAACCAACACAAAAAGTCAACACACATGGTCACACATCAGACAACCTGCTCACTGAACTTTGTGAATATTTTAAAATAAAAATGTCGCATCCCCATTAAAAATTTAAATTACTTCCATTTAAATCCATTGCAAGGCACGATAGGAATAATACACAAAACTCTTCAAAATTATCCATGTTTGACTTTTAGCTGCTTGATATTTCTGATTGATAACAAAGCTTTAAAGAGGTCGTCATGGAAGTAAGCAAGGTAGGAGTTGAACTTCCACATACTCATAATATTCAACTACAATCATTTTTTATTATATATTCTTTATTTTATTATAATATGTAAACATACACATGTACAGTGTATGTACGTGTTTTGTATGTATGTTCCAAATAAAATTGACTGTATAAAGAGGCAGACTTCAGCATGGTATGGTTGCTCATGCACAAGCAGGGATCAATAAAGTACTTTCTATTATATTCTATTCTAAACTGGACCAGTGACATGTGGTCAGGAAAGGCAGGTAAAACAATAAAATAATAATAACATAAAGTGCATATGCACAATTATTTACTTCATTTTTGTGTGATTCCAATCATTTAAAAAATAAAAATATTTAATTAAGTAAAAATAGCTGAATTTGTGCATTTTCCAATCAAATAAGTGGCATTAACGTGCAAATTATTTTCAGTATCTCACCAATATAATGTTTGCAAATAGCTGAAGTACACACCATAACTTTCTGTGTAACAATGTAAATGTGTGACACAATTATTCATGCCGATTGGAAAATTAATTGCAGAGAAAAATCATAAGGTAAGTTAAAAATCAGATTTCAAAAGACCTCACCGCACGTCATATAAGCATAAAACAGGGCTGAAAAGTTGCATTTTTTTAAGTAGACTGTTAGAACTCCATGCACAGTTTTATCAGTCCCTCCAGAATTGTGCGATGTCGTGATCGCTCCAATTCACGCAAATACAACCAATCCCAGCTAATTATGCCCAGGCTTGTAACTGTGTTTGATGCCTGCACCTCCTTGCACATTTTGGCTGATCAAATGTATCTGAGTGGCGCTCAAACCTACACGTCAACTGTCTAATTAAACATATGCAACTGTCTATCTAAAACATGTTTTTTTCTTATGTACACGAAGCAGGGACAATAACGTGTTACATAGCTCGTTTGGACCTACTTGCAGTTCCAGTCCACGGTGCTAAGTCTTTTGCGAAATGTAGTATAAAAACATTTACTTCTTAATTTGCATGTATTTACATATGTATTTAACCTTTATTTATCCAGGGTAAGGAAACTGAGAACATATTCCCATCTGTGATGCTGACTCAGCAAAGATGCTGAATTTACATGTTAGAGATGTTGAAGTATACGATGACAGTCTCTCATCGTCTCTCGTTTTCCAACAAAAAATAGTGCCATAGATCGCTTTCAAAAGTTCACTTGTGGGCGTAAATGTATTGGAAGGTAAATTAATGTTTGAGACGGATGAACATTTTTCAATCGTAAAGCAAACATTGACAATGTGTGCAACTTGTGATTACAGAGCAGACAGTGCCCAATGAGGAAGCCTTTGGTGGTGAATCTTTCTATATTTAGTACTTGCTTTTACAATTAATTAAAACAGAACAGTAATTTGACAATGAGCTCTGAGGATGTGCGTTTACTGCAGGGGTGTCAAAGTCAAGGCCCGTGGGCCAGATGTGCCCCGCGAATGAATTATCTATGGCCCTCGGGATGATATTTGATTAGTATTAGAACCGGCACGCAGGCCACAGCCGCCTGCTGCTGTTTTGCACGCACAGACTTCATCAGTGTCGGCGCTGTGAATTTTCAAAATGGGGTCCTAGGGACCCCATCAAGTCATAAAAATGGGGTCTCACAGTAAATTTTTGGGGTCCCGCCTTTTTGTAACCGTTTTGAAAACAAATTATAATAGTATACATTATCCTGTTATATCTCACATTCTATATTGTGTTTTGGAAAAATGTTGTCTAAACATTAATTCATTAAAAAAAATAATACAAAAGAAAACAAATATTTATGCATATGTACATTTATTCAGTTATAAACAATCATTCACGTTCTTCTTTCCTTCATGGATCTAAACTTTACCGCTGCCGTTATTTTTTTCAATATTTTTATTGTAATATTTTCAGAATGGGTTTGCTCTATTGTTGGCCAAAGTAAGACAATAAAAACAATCTGAAGTTGTCTTTATTTTTTTATTTTTAATCCACTATTAAAATAATGTTTTAATAGTTTGGCCCACGTGTGCACAGATTTTCGTCCATGCGGCCCCTGAGCTAAAATGAGTTTGACACCCCTGCCATCGATTGTCTACTTTAAAGTGATATAAAATAAGTAAAACATCAATGCAGTATTGGTTTCCCATTTTTTGTGGAAATCCTGTACTTTTTGAGTAAAAGGTTGCAAAGAACACCTAAAATATTGATACCATACCATACCAACTTTATTTATAAAAATTAAAAAACACAGTGGAAGAACAAAGGGCTGTCCACCATAAAGAAATACAGGCAAAGGACAGACTAAAAAATAACATTTAAAATAGAGGTAAAATACACACATACACACACTCACACACACACATATATATATATATATATATATATATATATATATATATATATATATATATATATATATATATATATATATATATATATATATATATGTACATGTATATATATATTTATATATATATATATATATATATATATATATATATATATATATATATATATATATATATATATATATATATACACATATATATATATATATACATATATATATATATATATATATATATATATATATATATATATATATATATATATATATATATATATATATATATATATATATATATATATATATATATATATATATATGTGCCTCACCTGCCATCATGGAAAGAAAAAAAAGTAAAAAGAAAAAAAAAAAAATAAATTGTTATATGTATCTAGTGATCACACTATAAAGTTATTTTCCATTTAATTTCACCAGTTTTAGATTATTTGTATTCAAAATCGCTGAATTTTCACATTTGCCGTTCAAATACCGAGAAGAGACTTGCGGTGATCAGCAGCCAGTTGAGGCACGTCACTCAGTTGTGCCTCAATATGGATTGCGGACTCCGCTAACTACTGGCCTGCTGTGCAGTGAGACCGTATTGCTATATGAACTAGATTATACATTTCCATAGTTTAGTTAGCTGACGTATATAATGTACAGTGTATTTTGTCAACAACTGTATGTGTGTAACGTATTTCTTGTGCTGAGCGATCATAAAACTGCTGCGAAGACACACTGGCTGAGGCTCGCAGTAATCCTGCCTCCTTGTGCCGGTTAATGCTCCCCCGCCGTAGAAAGGGGGGGAAGAGGTGCATGTTGTATCAACTAAAGCCCACACTTAAAGGCCTACTGAAATGAATTTTTTTTATTTAAACGGGGATAGCAGATCTATTCTATGTGTCATACTTGATCATTTCGCGATATTGCCATATTTTTGCTGAAAGGATTTAGTATAGAACAACGACGATAAAGATTGCAACTTTTGGTATCTGATAAAAAAAAGGCTTGCACCTACCGGAAGTAGCGTGACGTAGTCAGTTGAACATATACGCAAAGTTCCCTATTGTTTACAATGATGGCCGCATGAAGTGAGAGAGATTCGGACCGAGAAAGCGACAATTTCCCCATTAATTTGAGCGAGGATGAAAGATTTGTGGATGAGTAAAGTGCAAGTGAAGGACTAGTGGGGAGTTGAAGCTATTCAGATAGGGAAGATGCTGTGAGAGCCGGGGGTGACCTGATATTCAGCTGGGAATGACTACAACAGTAAATAAACACAAGACATATATATACTCTATTAGCCACAACACAACCAGGCTTATATTTAATATGCCACAAATTAATCCTGCATAAAAACACCTGCGTGTTTGTTATGCTAGCTCCTAGCTCCTCTGCTAGCTCCTAGCTCCATAGAACACGCCAATACAATTCAAACACCTGATCAACACACACAATCACTCAGCCCAAAAGACCGTTTACCTAACCCAAGGTTCATAAAGCTTATATATTTTTAAAAAGTTACGTACGTGACGCGCACATACGGTCAAGTTATCGAATGTTTAGCAGCCAAGGCTGCATACTCACGGTACCTGATATTCAGCTGGGAATGACTACAACAGTAAATAAACACAAGACATATATATACTCTATTAGCCACAACACAACCAGGCTTATATTTAATATGCCACAAATTAATCCTGCATAATAACACCTGCGTGTTTGTTATGCTAGCTCCTAGCTCCTCTGCTAGCTCCTAGCTCCATAGAACACGCCAATACAATTCAAACACCCGATCAACACACACAATCACTCAGCCCAAAAGACCGTTCACCTAACCCAAGGTTCATAAAGCTTATATATTTTTAAAAAGTTACGTACGTGACGCGCACTTACGGTACGGTACGTGTTATGCTAGCTCCTAGCTCCTCTGCTAGCTCCTAGCTCCATAGAACACGCCAATACAATTCAAACACATGATCAACACACACAATCACTCAGCCCAAAAGACCGTTCACCTAACCCAAGGTTCATAAAGCTTATATATTTTAAAAAAGTTACGTACATACGCAAAAAAAAGCCAAAGCTGCATACTCACAGTAGCACGTCTGCGTCTTTGTCATCCAAATCAAAGTAATCCTGGTAAGAGTCTGTGTTGTCCCAGTTCTCTACAGGCGTCTGTGTATCCAAATCAAAAGTCCTCCTGGTTAGAGTCTCTGTTATCCGAGTTCTTCCATCTTGACTGCATCTTTCGGGAATGTAAACAAAGAAGCGCCGGCTGTGTACTGTTGTGGCTGACTACGTTCGAAAAATACGTCCATTTCGCACCGACAACTTTCTTCTTTGCTTGCTTGGCTTCCTTCTCCATAATGCAATGAACATGATTGAAACAGATTCACGAACACAGATGTCCAGAATACTGTGGAATTATGAAATGAAAACAGAGCTTTTTCATATTGGCTTCAATGTGGAAGGCATACCCGTGTTCGTCGGGCTACGTCACGCGCATACGTCATCCTCAGAGGCGTTTCGAACCGGAAGTTTAGCGGCAAATTTAAAATGTCACTTTATAAGTTAACCCGGCCGTATTGGCATGTGTTATAATGTTAAGATTTCATCATTGATATATAAACTATCAGACTGCGTGGTCGGTAGTAGTGGGTTTCAGTAGGCCTTTAAACTTTCCACGTGCAAGATTGAATCTATTGTAACCTTTTTTATGGGCTTTCCTCTTTGTGATGTTAATTCCTGTTACACGCTGTTATACATACAGTATATGCCTTGCGCTCTTATTTTGAAGGCGCTAAGAGCAGAAGTGATGACACGTTGGAGTGGAGCGGAGGTTTTTGAAAGAAGGTAAATAAAGTGGTCCTCGTGTAAACTGGAGCCTCCGTGTTTATTATTTTGTAGTTTACTACTGTATAGGCGACATTTATAAACCTTCGGTTACACTATTTAAAACGTTATTTAATAAGAAGCCAAAAAGTGCAAAAACAATAATGTTCGTGTTGGAGGAGTTGTGAATGACCGCAGGGCCACAACATTAGGGACACCTGCAGACTGCAGCACGGATTTCATATTTCATTCATTCACAACTCCTCCAACACGAACATTATTGTTTTTGCACTTTTTGGGTTCTTATTAAATAACTTTTTTAAATAGATTCAATCTTGCACGTGGAAAGTTTAAGTGTGGGCTTTAGTTGATATAACACTCCCGTCAGGGGTGCATTCTACTGTGGGAGTGCATTAATCCAGCACAACAGCGGTGCATGGACTTCATTTATAAGTAAAGGTAAGACAATAATAATGTTTTTTTTATTAAATGTGCTTTTTTGTGTGCTACAGTTTGTATGTGTAAAGTTAAAGTTAAGTTAAAGTACCAATGATTGTCACACACACACTAGGTGTGGTGAAATTTGTCCTCTGCATTTGACCCATCCCTTGATCACCCCCTGGGAGGTGAGGGGAGCAGTGGGCAGCAGCGGCGCCGCGCCCGGTAATCATTTTTGGTGATTTAACCCCCAATTCCAACCCTTGATGCTGAGTGCCAAGCAGGGAAGAATGCTGGTATGAGCTTTTAAACATAACCCGTTAACTGCTGCCAATCAAATGGTGAATAAGATACTCTTTAGGGTTCATCTGTTTGTAAATCTGACTGTGATGAAGTCAGTGCCTCACCAGCCATGAACCTCACCGCATGTCACTGATATATATATATATATACATATGCACATATATATATATATATATATATATATATATATATATATATATATATATATATATATATATATATATATATATATATATATATATATGTACATGTATATATATATATATATATATATATATATATATATATACACATATATATACACATATATATATATATATATATATATATATATATATATATATATATATATATATATATATATATATATATATATATATATATATATATATATATATATATATATATATATATATATATATATATATATATATATATATGTATGTGTGGGAAAAATCACAAGACTATTTTATCTCTACAGGCCTGTTTCATGAGGGGTTTCCCTCAATCATCAGGAGATTTTAATAGAAGCATTCACATACCATGGTTTGTATAGGGCACAGAACGGGTAGGTACAGGCAGGCGTTGGGGCGTGGTGATTGGCTCATGTGTTACCTAGGAGGTGTTTCCTTCTGTGACGGCATGCTGATACAATTTCGCTGCGCTTGTTGAGGGATGACAGGTCTGGACGGTATATAATAAACAGTTTCTCTTTTAAGCATAGCATATTATTACAACATTCACACTCACATTCACACACTAGGGCCAATTTAGTGTTGCCAATCAACCTATCCCCAGGTGCATGTCTTCGGAGGTGGGAGGAAGCCGGAGTATCCAAAGGGAACCCACGCAGTCACGGGGAGAACATGCAAACTCCACACAGAAAGATCCCGAGCCCGGGATTGAACTCAAGACCTTTGTATTGTGAGGCACATGCACTAAACCCTGTACCACCGTGCTGCCCTATATATATATATATATATATATATATATATATATCATCGTCATCATCATCGGCGGTCACTCGTGGTCGAGTATGACTGTCCTCCTTCCTGGTCCTTGTGGGTCTTCAGGTGGGCGTAGAGGCCGATTCTGGACCCGATTATTCTAGGGCAATGTGGACAAGGGAATGTAGTGGTGGTGGGTTTGGGTTGGGCCTGCTTGGTGGATGCTTTCTCCTTTCTTAGTCTGCGCTTGTCTTGTACAGCATGGCGGAGGTCGTCATTATATTGTGCGGCACCCTCACGGACAAGGTTTCTCCACATCCTCCTGTCTGTTGCCTTGACTTCCCAAGACTTAAGGTCTATGCGACACTTTGTCAGGTTTGCCTTGATGTTATCCTTAAATCTCTTCTTTTGACCTCCCGGGGCCCGTTTCCCTTCAACAAGCTGTGAATAAAGGACTTGTTTTGGGAGGTGAGAGTCAGGCATGCAGACTACATGGCCAGTCCATCTAAGTTGGTTTTGGGCAATCGTGGCAGTGATGGTGGGTACCCAGCCTCCTCCAGGACGCTGGTGTTGGTGCGTCGGTCCTCCCAGCTGATCCTGAGGATTTTTCTGAGACATCTACGATGGTAGGTCTTGAGTGCCTTTAAGTGCCTGCTGTAGGTGGTCCAGGCTTCTGACCCATACAGAAGGGTGGGGAGCACGACTGCTTTGTAGACCAGGATTTTGGTCTTTGCTTGGAGGTCACGGTTCTCGAAGACTCGCTTCCTCAGCCTTGAGAAGGCCCCACTGGCACAGCTGAGGCGGTGGTGAATTTCATCGTCAATGACAGCTTTAGATGACAGGAGGCTCCCGAGATATTGGAAGTGGTCCACATTTTCCAGTCGGATTTTGTCAATTGAGAGGTTTGGGGGCAGGACAGGCGCACTACTGTTTGGTGGTGATTGGTGGAGGATTTGGGTTTTCTTTATATTGATGGCAAGACCAAGCTGTTTGTATGCCTTCGCAAAAGCAGACAGAGTGCACTGTAGGTCCTCTTTTGAGAGGGCTACGAGGGCATTATCGTCTGCATACTGCAGCTCCATGATGGATATGGTGGTGGTTTGACCTTTAGCCCTGAAACGGTTGATGTTGAGGAGTTGACCGTCGGTTCTGTACATTATTTTGACTCCGTGGGGCAGATGTATGTTTGTGAGATGGAGGATAGCAGCAACAAAGATGGAAAATAGTGTTGGAGCGATGACACATCCCTGTTTTACACCTGTGTCTACCCTAAAGGGTTCCGTTTCATCTCCACTGCCACTGAGCACTGTGGCTGACATGTTATCATGCAGTAGTCTCAGTACCCGGATGTATTTGTCTGGGCAGCCAATCTTGGACAGAACCAGCCAAAGGGCCTGACGGTTAACCGAGTCAAAGGCTTTGGTGAGGTCTATGAAGGCCATGTATAATGATTGGTTTTGTTCCCGGCATTTTTCTTGCAGTTGTCGTGCGATGAAAATCATGTCTGTGGTGCCTCTGCTTGGGCGAAATCCACTCTGAGACTCAGGAAGCACACTTTCTGACAGGGGGGTGAGTCTGTTGGCCAAAACCCGAGCGAGGGCTTTCCCCATGGTGGACAGGAGAGAGATGCCACGGTAATTCCCACAGTCTGCCTTGTCTCCTTTCTTAAATATGGAGACAATTAGGGCATCTCTGAGCTGTGCAGGGATTTCCTCTTCTTCCCATATTTTGAGAAGCAGGGCATGGATGTGGTCGGTAAGATCGGGTCCGCCTTTCTTCAGGACCTCTGCTGGAATGCCGTCGGGCCCAGCAGCCTTGTTGTTCCTCATCTTTCCAATGGCATCCTGCAGCTCATCCAAGGTAGGTGGTTCTCCCATGCTTTCATCTGTGGGTTGTTGTGGGAGTTGGTCAAGAGCCTCCATCTCAGGTATAGTGTCCCTGTTTAAGAGGTCCTCATAGTGTTCTTTCCACCTGTTTAAAATTGCGTCCTTGTCCTTCAGCAGCAGCAGACTATCCTTTGAGCGAAGGGGGGTTAGGCAGCGGTGGCTGGGACCATACACCAGTCTTGTGGCATCGAAGAAGCCTCTCGTGTCTCCAGAGTCAGCAAGCTGCTCGATCTCCAGAGCCTTCTTTGTCCACCACTGGTTCTTCAGTTTCCTAACCTGTGTTTGGACAGCTGCCTTCGCTTTGGCGTGGGCTACTCTTTTCACTTTGCAGTGGATGTCGTTTTGCCAAGTGATGAAAGCTTGCCGCTTGTTGTCAATTAGTTGCTGGATCTCAGTGTCGTTCTCATCAAACCAGTCTTGATGTCTCCGCTTTTTGAGACCAAGGATATTTTTTGCAGGATTTCATTATGGCAGTCGAAAGTGTGCTCCAGTGTGTTTCCGTATCCTCTGGGTACTGTTTGGGCAACGCTGCGCTATTGGCCTCCTGCAGCTGTTGTTGGTAGGTGGTGTCACTCAACAGCTCGATGTTAATTCTTGGCCGGCACTGTCTTTCTGCATCCGTCTTTTCCGCATTAAGCGGATGGACATGATGGAGCGAATGAGGCGGTGGTTGGTCCAGCAGTCGTTTGCACTGGTCATTGCTCTGGTGTTTCGGACGTCGCGACGGTCTTTAGAGCGGACAATGACATAGTCAATGAGATGCCACAGTTTGGAGCGAGGGTGCATCCATGATGTTTTGAACTTGGTTTTCTGACGGAAAAGTGTGTTGGTGATGACCAGGTTGTGCTCCGAGCACTTAGTTAGCAGTAGTGTGCCATTAGAGTTTGTATTTCCGACCCCTTCTCTCCCCAACGTACCCCTCCATAGGTGGTGGTTTCGTCCCACTCTGGCGTTGAAGTCTCCGAGCAGGATTAACTTGTCCTCCTTGGGGACTTCAGATAGAACTTTGTCCAGGTCAGCATAAAAGGCCTCCTTAACTTCATCCTGTGCATCAAGGGTTGGTGCATAGGCACTAACGACCGTGGCCATATGACTGCTAGCAAGCATAAGGCCTAAGGTCATTAGGCGCTTGTTGATGCCCACAGGGAGTTCATGGAGGTGGTTGATGAGGCAGTTCTTAATAGCAAAACCCACACCGTGGATTCGTGGCTCATTTGCAGGCTTTCCTTTCCAAAAGAAAGTATATCCGCCTTTTTCTTCCTTCAGCTGTCCTTCGTCGGCCAGTCGGGTCTCGGAGAGTGCTGCGATGTCGATCTGGAACTTCCTTAGCTCTCTGGAGATGATGGCAGTTCGCCTTTCAGGTCGATCGCTGGCTTGGTTGTCCGTGAGGGTTCGCACGTTCCAGGCTCCAATGTGTAGTTTTTGTTTTCTTTGTTTCTGACCGCGTGGTGGTGATCCCTCTGGATGCGGTATTCCAGACAGGATGTTGCGAGGCAGGCTATTTTTAGGGTACCTTTTCTAACCCCCTCCCCTACTGGGGTGAGCAGAGTGGATCCTGAATAGGGCTGCTCAGTCATGGGTGCAGCTGCCGAGAAGCTCTTCTGCCTCAGTCCGTGAGCTTAACGACTGAATCTAACACCCACCGCCTGTGTGCCAGGTTGTGGCTAGGGACTGCCAGACTTCACTGTCCTGCCCCCGTTACCACTTCCCGGTCGCCAAAGGACTTTGAAGTATCCAGGATGTAAAATGGATGGGTTCCCATTCGGGAGGACGCCTGCGTGTGACGTCTTTTAGCGTGGGGAGACTGATGCGCTTGCAGCCACCACACGGTCCTTGGCAGAGAGGGGCCTTGATCCAGTGGCATGGATCCATGACGACTAGAGACCACCCTCTGTTTCAGCCTTCATCCGCCTTCAGTGCCGTTGTGACATGCAGTGTCATCCTCCGCCACTTCCACCGTTGAGGTCTTATATCTATTTAACCCATAGATGGGGCAGTGGTTGGCGGACGCCAGGGCGTGTCCACACACTGGTGGGCCTGCACGCCTCGCCACTGGGGCCCACTGCTGCTCCGAGATCCCCTACAGTTTAGCCTGTGTCCGCAAAGACGCAGTTTACCGTGTGTGGCCACGAGGAGGCACCCCAGGGGTCTTGGTGGTGGAGAGGCTTTGTACCAGCAGGAGGAGGCTTACGCACTCGGCTCCTCTTTTCACCCACCCAGGGGCTAGCTGGCGGCGATAGCTGTAAGCAGAGAGTAGCAAGCAGGAGCAGCATGCAGCATGCACTAACTACAAGCACTTCTGCCACAAATCTAACGCACTGACGCATCACACGCACCCTGTGCGCGAGCACTCACACACAATATATATATATATATATATATATATATATATATATATATATATATATATATATATATATATATATATATATATATATATATATATATATATATATATACTGTATTTTCCGCACTATAAGGCGCACCTAAAAACCTCCAATTTTGTCAAAAGCTGACAGTGCGCCTTATAATCCAGTGCGCCTTATATATTGACCAATATTAAGCCTCCAACAGGTAAAAGTTTCAATATATCAATCAATCGCAACTACGGTAAGCAGCCGCCGACTTCATTTTCCCCCGTAGAAAAAGAAGTGCGCGGTGCATGCTGGGATATATGACTGCGGGAGGCGTGCTGTTTCATTTCCATTTGTTTGTTTATGTAAAGACCCCAAAATGGCTCCTATTAAGAGACACGCTTATGACGCAGATGCATAGTTTTAACTTAAGACGATCAGACACGCAGTAGAATAGAGCAGCAGCGACACTGACTCGATTAATGACGACTTCGACGAGACGGAGCCGGGCATATTGGATGCCGTATTCGCCCAACTGTTTAATTCGGACACTGAAGAAGAAGAATTCGAGGGATTCGTGGACGAGGAATAACTTCATAAAGTGAGCTTTACATGTTTATTTTGTGTGTTGTGTTGTGTGACATTAACGTTTGAGCAACGTTGAGTTATTGATATATTGTTATTGCTCTGCACTATTTCGAGTGTTACTATATTGTGATTGCCCTATTTTGAGTGTTACTATATTGTGATTGCACTAACGTTTGATTTACCGTAACAGTATCACTGTTTTTTACGTGTTTATTGAATCAGGGAAAAGTTCCCCTCTACTATGTGATATAAATGTTGCACTACATGTTATACCTTGCTGTTGTTAAAAGATAAACAAAACACCACGTCACTGACTTTACCTCGGGGAAATTAATAAAACAGCTGTTTATTCATTTTGGGAGTGAACAGAGTTGTCAGAACGCTGGTTTGTAATTTATTAATAAAGTTTGATTGACCTATCTGACTGTTCTGTTGACATTCCCTTTAGCGCAGCTCCATCTAATGGATGCATAACGTAACCCCAGCCTCTACTGTAGCGTCTATTCTATGTGCCTTATAATGCGGTGCGCCATATATATGAACAAAGTTTTAAAATATGCCATTCATTGAAGGTGCGCCTTAAAATCTGGTGTGCCTTATAGTGCGGAAAATACGGTACATACATACACACACATATATATATATATATATATACATATTTATATACATACATACACACACACACACACACATATATATATATATATATATACATATTTATATACATACATACACACACACACACACACACACACATATATATATATATATATATATATATATATATATATATATATATATATATATATATATATATATATATATATATATATATATATATATATATATATATACATATATATATATATATATACATACATATATATATATATATACACTACCGTTCAAAAGTTTGGGGTCACCCAAACAATTTTGTGGAATAGCCTTCATTTCTAAGAACAAGAATAGACTGTCGAGTTTCAGATGAAAGTTCTCTTTTTCTGGCCATTTTGAGCGTTTAATTGACCCCACAAATGTGATGCTCCAGAAACTCAAACTGCTCAAAGGAAGGTCAGTTTTGTAGCTTCTGTAACGAGCTAAACTGTTTTCAGATGTGTGAACATTATTGTACAAGTGTTTTCTATTCATCAATTAGCCTTCTGAGCCAATGAGCAAACACATTGTACCATTAGAACACTAGAGTGATAGTTGCTGGAAATGGGCCTCTATACACCTATGTAGATATTGCACCAAAAACCAGACATTTGCAGCTAGAATAGTCATTTAGCACATTAGCAATGTATAGAGTGTATTTCTTTAAAGTTAAGGACATTTCAATGTGACCCCAAACTTTTGAACGGTAGTGTATATATATATATATATATATATATATATATATATATATATATATATATATATATATATATATATATATATATATATATATATATATATATATATATATATATATACACACACATATATATATACATATACACATATACATATGCACATAGAAAAAGCAAATACACATTATCTTAAGAGCAATTTGTTAGATACAGAGCAGTTAAAAAAGTTAAAAACAGTTTAAACAGTTCAAAGTTCATGATTTTAATAACAAAGTTGATTCATTGTTATTGACAAAAAAAGCCTCAAAATATTGCAACTTTCTGAAAAAAGCTGCAGAGATTTCAGGCATTATAGGCCACAACAATCACAAAAAAAGCCTGACAAATCCTGCAGGGACTGTTTCATTAATGAGAACCCTGGGCATGTCATATAATAACCGTGATTACCACCAACTTGAATAACGGAAATACACATAATGACACGAAAATAAGTAGAAAGTCATTCGCAAACCTGTTGTGGACTTGTCAGGCACAACATCCACATCTGCGTGTGTCTATTTTGGGACAACATGCTCATTGTTAAAGTGATTCAGCTACAATAAAGCAACATCTTCCCTGCTTTATCATTCCTCTTTTACAAATCCACAGCTGCATAAATGAATGAGCTTAGGGGATAGTGGAGAATGGAATTTCTTCTTTGATTTATATGATGGACCTGCTGGTGACCCCGGCCTACTTCTGGAAGCCTGCCATCACCCCATTCAGTAAACACTTGAAAGTGACCATCTGAAGTTTTACTCCACTTTTTGGGTCATTCTGTGCGGTTTGGCTGTTTAAGTAGAGTCAACTTCTGGCAGGTGTATGAGTAAATATGTCAAGCACTCAGGTTCATGGAGATTCATTGGCTGCATTGGAGGAGAACGACTGCAGCACAGATTTATGATTGCCAAGGAATGAAGATGTGTTCTCAGTGAAATTATTTGTGGTTTGATTTTAAAAACACACTTGTAGACTGTCCTATGCCCCATGAGAGAAGTTTGGTTGATAATAACTGCTGTCAAAACTTTTTAAGGGGGCTTGTAAAATGTCTCGGTAAACTGCAGAAAGGAACTATAGGGATAAATAAAGTGGATTATGTGCCCTGAAAGCTCCATCTTTGCCCTACAGCAGTGGTCCCCAACAGAGGTGGGTAGTAACGTGCTACATTTACTCCGTTACATCTACTTGAGTAACTTTTGGGATAAAATGTACTTCTAAGAGTAGTTTTAACGCAACATACTTTTACTTTTACATGAGTATATTTATAGAGAAGAAACACTACTTTTACTCTGCTCCATTTATCTACATTCAACTCGCTAATGATTTTTATCGATCTGTTAATGCATGCTTTGTTTGTTTTGGTTTATCAGACAGACCTTCAAAGTAGGATCTGTAGCAAGCCTGCGTTTCACCAATCAAATACAGTCACTGGTGACGTTTGACTCCGTTTCACCAATCAAATGCAGTCACTGGTGACGTTTGACTCCGTTTCACCAATCAAACAGAGCCAGGCGGTCACACGATTAAGAAGCATAAGCTTACATGAACTCAATGTCAAATTTGAGGAAGCACATCGCGGTAAATAACATTAGCAGATATTTTGGCTGTCACCGTAGGCTGATGTTAGCTTCCCTGCTATGAATCACTGTCTAATGTACATCGTGTGGGGACATTTAATAACGCACTGCAGTCTCTTAGACATGCACAGTAGCACACACACTCACACGCACAGTCGCACACACACTCAGGCATGCATAGAAACACCAATCAGAAGTGCACCGTGTGTTCCTAGGTGCACCGTGCAGGCCACACCTGTCAGTTTATGGTTTGCGTAAAGGCTAACTTGTTATTTTCCTTTGTAATCTCTGCCTACTAAGCTTATGGTGCTGTTAAGTTATTGTGGCTCAATTTGCCTTAATTTTTTTATGTTAATGTATTATTATGTAATATATATTATTGTTTTAGTTGCTTAAGAGATATGCCTGGCTCTGAATTTGTTCATTGCTATTTTTATGTTTTTATGCATTATTTGTTGCTGTCATCATTAAACGAACAGGTTACTCATCAGTTACTCAGTACTTGAGTAGTTTTTTCACAATATCATTTTTACTTTTACTCGAGTAAATATTAGGGTGACTACTCCTTACTTTTACTTCAGTAATAAATCTCTAAAGTAACAGTACTCTTACTTGAGTACAATTTCTGGCTACTCTACCCACCCCTGGTCCCCAACCACCGATCCGGGGACCGGTACTGGTCCGTGAAGCATTTGCTACCGGGCCGCAGAGAAACATTAAATAATTTATAAAGGACTGCATTTTCTCCAAATTAACTTTGGCCTGTCCCACTGGACTAGGGGTGTCAAACTTGTTTTCATTGAGGGCCACACCGCAGTCATGGCTGCCATGAGTGGGCCGCTTGTAACAGTAAATAATTAATGAATTTGTCTATGAATTTAAATATATATTTTTTTTTATTTCTTACGTACAGAGTAAAAAAAAGTCTGCAGATTTTACCACTGTTTTTTACAGAAAAAAAGTTTCCAGACTTTTACTGTAAAATATATGGTGTTTTCTTTTTTTATGACATACTATTGGAAATACAAATACAGTACCGCTGTTTAATTTTATTTTGGCAACTCAGCTGCCATTTTTTTACCATAATAAAATGTGGTACCATAAAATCATCAACCGTGGATTTTACAGTAAAAAAACAACAACTGACAGCTCAGTCGACAGAATTTTACTGTAAAAAAAAAATAACATTGGCTGTTTTTTTTCTTCAATTTACAGTAATATGCTGTAAAAAAAAATCCCTACATTTTACAGTAAAATATATTCGTCATTTTTATAGTGTACAATTTGATGGATAACTTGCTTCGAAACAATTAGTTAAGCAAATATTTAAGTATTTATTTGGATTGTGACCAACAAAGTTAGATAATATATTTGTTGCAATATTGGACACTATTTTTTTCCCTGTCAAACTAGAAAAAAACCCTAATACCTTTGGTAAGAAAATAAGAAAGTAAAGAAAGAAAATATAAGGTATTTTATTGACACATTATTTCCAGGCTTTTGCGGGCCATATACAATGACGTGGAGGGCCAGATCTGGCCCACGGACCTTGAGTTTGACAGCTGTGCACTAGACACACCAATGAGCTTGTTTATAGATGTAGAATAAAACTCCTCATAGGAAGTTGCCATTTGTTATAACTTTGTGACATGATACAATGCACATTAATGAACATCCATTCATCCATTTTCTACCGCTTATTCCCTTCGGGGTCGCTGGAGCCTATCTCAGTTACAATCGGGCGGAAGGTGGCGTACACCCTGGACGAGTCGCCACCTCATCGTAGGGCCAACACAGATAGACAGACAACATTCACACTCACATTCACACACTACGGCCAATTTAGAACGAATATAAATGTGACAGATTGTAGCCAAAGGCTGATTTCCATCTGCATTTCATTGCAAATAAAACAGCCCAGGGCTCCCACTAATTCAGCGTTATAGTGAGTTGTATGTTTCACAAGTGGGAAGTCAGTCCCTGAAAATAATGCCTACTTTAAACCGGTCCGTGGTGCAAAAAAGGTTGGGACCACTGCCCTACAGCAGCCTGGGTACCACTACTGCCTGCATGATAATGTGCTTTTGTCAAGGCTTGAGACCCACTTGGTGCAAAGTGGCAAATGACGTCTATTTGCAAATATGCTTTTATTCCATGATAGTGTATAAATTCTACAAATGAAATGAGATTATCTCGCTAGTCACTACAAGCAGTCTTATAGGGGGGGATTGGAAAAGACTGATAATTTGCCAAAAAACCCGTGGCTTGAAAGCATGTCGCCAACCTTGGGCCCAGGTTATTTTAAGGGAAACCAATCTTTGATCAGCCAAGCTGAAATGGCTAAGATAAGTGGGGGCTACATCTCGCGGCAGGACTGATATTGCTATTTCCTCCCTTCTTTTTTAAGAGTGGTAAATAGTTGCTGCCCCCACCACACCTCCTCCCCTTTCCTTATCTACACCCCACTTTCTTCTGGAGATCTCTGTCACTTTAATCCACAGAGTCTGCTGCTGGTTAACAAGGAAATCCTATGTCAATTATCACCAACCACTTCCTGCTGGGAGAGCAGCGGGGAATCAAAGGGGCCCCGAGAGTCTTTCACACCGCAGAGGAGCAGTAGGCCTAATTAAATGGCCCTTGTGTCCTGCTGGCTGACCGTGGCCGGGTGACAGATAGCCAAGCCCAACGATAACCTCCTTCAGCGGATGATTGTTTGGATTGGGGAGTTAGCGGTGCCCTGACGTTGGCAGATTGTGATCTAGGAGCCCAAATTAAGTCACCCTTCAGGGCGTTTGAGTTGACCAGGGAAGAATGACGACTAACCCATTGAGAAGTTGATGATGATGAAGTAAATTAGGAGTAAACGGACGCATTTTATTTCTTTGAATCAGGAAACGCAAACCTCTTAATGTAGAAAAAGCTACTTTTAAAATGTAATAGTATTTACTACTTATTACTAGGGATATCCCGATCAACATTTTTGGCCTCTGATCCTGATCCGATTATTTGGCCTCAGATCCCTTCCAATTTTGAGTCCCGATCCAATTCTTTGACAATAGATTATATAACTGAAATTTTTTTGTAGCAAGTATTGTAAATAAAGCAAACACTAAGGTTAATTGGGTAACCAATTAACCTTCATTAATTGGTTACCCAATTAATGAAGGTTAATTAGGTAACCTTCATTTTTTATGAAGGTTACCCAATTAAATATAAAATTTGCTTAAATTGTTGTAAATTAGATGACCACCATGGTGGAAAATAAACCAAGTTTCTTCCAAGTGTTTTTATCACTGTAAGACTGGCTAAGCATGCCACACACACACCTACACACACACACACACACACACACACACACACACACACACACACACACACACACACACACACACACACACACACACACACACACACACACACACACACACACACACACACACACACACACACACACACACACACACACACACACACACAAAAAGCACAATAATAAGTCCAGTTTGTTGCTGTGGATAGAGGTAAGCATATAAGAAATTGGAAAAAGCTCGGTGAGAAAGAGATAACTATTGGTGCAATAATTCTGAATTGCAAGAAATACAAGATTACTTTTTGAAGTAAGAATAATTCTGAGAAAGGTGAGAAATCAGTCCAGAATTACACGGGAGGAGCTATTTAATGATCTCAAGGGTTCAGCAATACCTGCAGATGGAGTAATGGAATCACTGGAATTTTTTTTAAATGCACGGAGCAGGAAGCTTTTAAACGGTCATGTCTGTGGGAAAAAAAACATGGTCACCATAAAGCTAAAACATATCGTCAACATTGTATTTGTAATGCCTTACATAGTTAATATAATTGCATTATGGTTCTTCAAACACTGGCAAACTTCAAGTTCCCAAAATGGTTTGTAGAAAAGTTTTATTAAAATTCAAGATCCAAAATATGTGGGAATGCAAGCGCACGATAGTTCATTTGCACGCTTAAGATTGAGGCTTCATATTATGATTTGATATGGCTCATTTTATCTCAATTCTCAGAAGCCTGCACTTGGGCAGAGCGAGGGTTATTTGAAGCCTTAATATGCAACTCAAAATATAAAATCCCAGACCACTTTCAGGTGGTGGGCTGGTGAAGGCACAACTTAAGGTTCAAACTGCTTTTTATCAACTTTGAGCATCATATGAGGTCAGCAGATCAGCAGCCTGCCTGCCTTGTGGGTGTCATTTCTTTCTTAACTGTCACTTACAGGTGCGCTGTTGCCTGCATAATGTCAGATTAAGCTATCGGCTACACTGCCCAGAGAAAGTCTTTCTGTTCATTTAAAAAAGTCACCTTCTAAAAACCTGCATTTCAAATCCAGATGTGTGAAATATATTTCCTAAAGATTTGCTCTGGCGTTTGCATGATTGACAGGAAGTGTAGGAAATTACACTTTGCAGGTTATTAGTACAAATCATTAAAGCAAATGTTTGAATATGTGTAGAATATGTACAGCAATACAAAAAAATGGACACAGGATAAGGGTCCATAAGAATTAAAGGTGTCCGGATCCGATATTGATAGTGGTCCAATATCAACAAAAAACAAATATTGGATGATATTGGTTTGCATCTAAAATCTTCAATACAAACAGTCCTGCAGCGTGTTTACTTGTGCAAAGCTGGGCAGCCTGCTAACATTTAAATGTCCAATAAGCACACAAGGTTGTTCTTTTCCTGTATTTTAGTGAAGTCATTTACAAAAGGTAAATATAGTAGGTTATATCTTAGACATTGTTTTAAAAAGTAATTATTTAAAGTTACTTGTTACTTTGCTCACGAAATTGCTCTAAATGTATTTTAATTGATAGGGAAAACAATTATTGTGTTACTTTAATCAAAAACTTCCAATATCTGGCTTATGAAGTTGAGATGCTTCATGAGACCAGAGTGTGTGCTGGATCTACTCTCTATTTTATGCTGCCCTTTTTTTTTTTTTGCTGCAGCTGTTAGATATACCGTAACATTGTACATGGTAATTGGGATTTGTTATATATTGTATATATTATATACAAATATGATACAATATAATAATATACGATTTCAGTATATATTATATACCATGAATTTATTTACTTGGACCCCAACTTAAACAAGTTGAAAAATGTATTCGGGTGTTACCATTTAGTGGTCAATTGTACGGAATATGTACTATACTGTGCAATCTACTAATAAAAGTTTCAAGCAATCAATCAACTGTATATATAATATGTAAATATTACATATATGTTATATTTTATATTGCTCTTATGGTACATTTTTAGTCTAATTTATACCTGCATTATCCTTTCCATCCTTACCCTTTCCATCCTTTGTAACTGAGCTACTGTGTGGAACAATTTCTCTTGTGGATCAATAAAATGTGTCTACTGTGTGGAACAATTTCCCTTGTGGATCAATAAAATGTGTGTAAGTGTGTAAGTGCCTTTAAAAAGCGGTGCTTAAGTGACGTGTGACGCCCAGACAGAGCAGCTTTAGCTTTGTTAGCTCATACTTGCAGTTTACGGACAGTTACGGCCGCTCTGTTTAATCTTTTCTTTGGTTTGTGTTAGCGCGAGTCAATTAAGAGAGTGAATGTGCTTCGATGCCTGGACGCGGTTATTTGGATCACTGGCCATTGGCTATTAGGAGATAGCAGCCACACAACAGCCAAGCACACAATAGCACACAAGCTCGACTCGACATCAGTAATAAGTGTCCTTAATTAACCAACATTTCAGTCTAAAACACAATATTTGTCAATATAAACAAGTAGGGTTGCGACTCTTCCAACAACCCACGATTCAGTTCGATTCTGATTCTTGGGATAGCATTTCAATTCAGAATTGAGTTTCGATTCAACATGGTTCTCGGATAAAACCGATTCTTGCAAATTATTATTTGGTAAAAAAAAAAAAAAATGTAACTAAACCATTTTAAAACAATATGCAGGTTACAAAAGCTCCTCTCTGCTGCTGACATATGATGTATACACACAATGAGTAAGCGTGCATATGGCCTAAAAACATTTTTTCAAAATAGATTGTATAGAACAAAAATGTATAAATATAAAAAAGAATAGAACATTTTCATTTTGGAAAATATGACTTGTGATTAAGATGTGAATTAATTTTTGTCAGTACCCCTTTAAACGACTATTAAATATTTACAGTTGCATATTACTCACACATACAAAGTCTCCAAAGCAGAAAGGAGCGAATTAGAAAGTATCCAGTAACCAGTATCCAGCATCATTTCACCAATTTTTCATTCACACTTCCATTTCAAAAGCATAATTCTGTCTTTAGGTATGCGATTAAAAGTTATGCAAATACAATTAAAGAGTGCAAATGCAAAAACTGATATGTACGTTTTCCTTATTTTGAATAAATGAAAGTTTTTTGTGAAGCTTTTCATGAAACAGCCATCCTGCTGATATGGGTTGCAATTGAATCGTTTCTAACAACCAAAATAATAATCTTAATTTTAAAAATGCACATTTTTTACAAAAATGTATTTTGATAATTTTGTGAAAAACAGTGAACTCCTTTGCAAAAACAGACAAATCCTATTTGGTGCCAGATATTTTTTTTCAGAGGAACGCTCATACCAATAAAATTATTTCATCCAAACAAACACCTTTTTTGGGTTATCCCTGGACACGGGTGCCTGGTGTCTACATTGACGGCTGCATTACAAGACATGAATAGCAGAGTAAACACACGATTCAGTCTGTCATTTGAGAGAGTAGTGGCTACACACGTATCCTGTACATTATGTACACAAGCCATGGACGGGATTTTTCCAAAGGCACTGTGTCAACCTTTCTTGCTGTCAGGAAAGTGTTTCTTTTTGAGCCCAGTAAGCCACCCACCACACACTAACTGATTTTATCAAAGTTACTCATGATTGATGCTTTAATTTAGCTACAATCACGGCAAAACAGACGCAAAGCGAGCAAACATGATGATGACGTCATCACATTTCAATACACTGATTGGTTCTGATGGATTTGTCTGTTTGTGCTGCAAAGTGAGCAGGGCGCTTGTCTGTTTCTGAAGTAAAATGAAATATTTAACAGTGAAATGCATAAGACAAGTCGCTTTTGCAGAAAATTTGATTTTACCTCTTAGTAAAAAATGGTGTAAACAATTCAGTGGTACTCACAGCTCAAAATCAGCAGAATGGCATTCCTCGTATTTTGCACAAGAACTCTTCAATTGTTCTCTGAGTAATTTTACGTGACCAAACTTTTTTCTAACATTCCGCCTACAAAACAATAAAAGCATGTTCTTTGATTCATGCTTATATCATACCAGAATAATATAGCTATCGGCCAATACTCAAGGCTCCAATATCTGTATCGTATCGGAAGGGACAAAGTTGTATAGAAACACCCCTTATTAGAATACAAAGGTTTGTATTGCAGTTCTTGACAGCCCATGTACAAATGTTCATCCAGAGAAATGGTGCAGAAAAAGCAATTTACTAACTAAGCGACATCATCTGTTTGGCCGTTTATCTCTGACACACCACCCCTCAGTCCAGTGTTGACAGTACATGATATTCCATTAATCTGCCTAATGAAAATTTAAGCAGTGTTATAAACAAATAATTGGCCATTATCCTCTCAAAGATCCCGAATATATTACTGGGGTGTTTTTATGGCTTGTAAAGGAAGAAGAGGAAGAAGAAGAAGACGGCCCCTCCTGATTGATGTTGGAATAAATGCAAGGCCGGCACCATCGCAGCGAGTGGGTCTTGGCTAAGCCTGTGATTGACTTAATGAGAGTCTTTGGGGTGAGTAAATGTTCCAAATTGCTCAGTCATTAGCTTTTGCTGGGCTGTCTGAAGATACCCCCCGATCTGCGGCGCGGGTCTCTCCTCTTGTACCATTCCGCCTGCAATTACATTTTTCATTTAGAGCAAACCTCTGAAGTCCGATAGGCAGGCCCCTTTTCATTATGCTGGCCTCCTTTTTTCTTTTTTATCTGAATGGTGTGAAATGTCTCTTCATTTAGACCAATTAAAGTTGAAAAAGACTGCACTGTAATGAATTATCATACAAATTATTTACTTAATGCCGCAATCTCTCGCTTTCCTTCTCCTCCTCCTCCTCCTCCTTCCGACATCAGGGTGCAGCCACAAAGGGGGGACGATGCGGGCTGGGAGTCAGCTTTAGATCTGTTTTGAAAATGGCCGCAAATCTACAGACATTTCGCTAAGAGATATCTGGCATATGGAAGAGATGCACCATCATATGTGGTCATTTTATTTCATTTCAGGAGATGTCTAAGCTCTTCTTAATTAAGAGAAGCTTATGGTTTTGAATTAGCTCCTTTAATTGAGGAAACCAGCTCTTGTCCGCAAGACTGTATAGAATCCGTCTCCAGTCTCCTTCCGGAGGCGGTTGGCTGACACACAAATACTGGGAGAGTTCACAACTATCACAGCAGCCCCATCCATACCTCTGGGATGGCTTCTTTCGCTCTCTCTCTATGTCTTCTCACTCTGCCAAAGACTGCCCCCCATTAGCTTCTCACCAGCAGAGCAGCCATTCAGCCTATATTCTGCAGCCATTATTCCTTTAAGCAGTCACTGCATATTAGGCTTGTTTTTCCGCCAACCGACACAATGCAGCCAGGAATGAAGCAGTACATTTCCTATGAATCTTTAATTCACAAGACTGGTCATGCTGGGTAAAGCTGGTGGAGCTGCTGGACTAGTCACCATGGAGACGAAAGATTGTACTTCATGCCAGAGCAGTTCCGCC
The DNA here is from genome assembly GCF_033978785.1 of Entelurus aequoreus. Lineage (NCBI taxonomy): Eukaryota > Metazoa > Chordata > Actinopteri > Syngnathiformes > Syngnathidae > Entelurus > Entelurus aequoreus. Next base: position 37,063,122 of record NC_084739.1, read on the forward strand.
AAAGCCCTGAGATGAGGGGGTAGTAGAAAGGGGTTGTTTGTTTGTCCTCTGCTCAGCCACCCTTTCCTCCTTAACTGGCCTGAATTTGAGTGGAAGACTTGCAAATGACAGGTATATGGAAAACCAAAAGTCTGCGTGGATAAACCACTTTAACAGACCGCATAGATGTCCAAACTCCATGGGGAGAAATCTAGTCAAGAGGGGTCAGTTTCAGAGAGTTTGTCAGTTATGTTAAACTCACTGCAGGGCAATAATCTTAAGTACTCCATGATTTGCACTAATTGGGATGAAATCACTGAAAAGTGCTGGAGTACCACTTTGGTTTGTAGCAACTGTTCAATGTCAGCCCTGATTCTTTTCAACAGCAAGGCAATTCAAACACAAACTTAGCACAGGGATCATCGCCTTCTTAAATGATCCAAATCCCGGATCAGTCGTCCAAATGACTGAAATTTCACTAGAAAGTTTTCTTTGTATTTTGCTAAAATCTGGCAGTCATTTCTTATAATATCAATTTGTTTTGATGAATCAGTAGATAACTAACTGTACTTGGAACGCCTCCTTTCATTCGCCAGACCGATATGTCGCCTTCTCATGGTGTGACGTCATTTACAGAACTGGAGCCCATTTTCCCTCATAGACAGTGAGGATAAAAGTATTATTTTGATCACTTAATTGCATGTTTGTGTCGCCCTTGTCCAAACGGTTAACATTATAAGCAAATGATACATATAAATATGATAATATTAATAAATCATACTTCCCTCATATTCAGTTTATTTCTGTCATGGGTAGTTTCTTCAGCGTATCATGACATTTTCAATATTTTTATTTTTTTTACTTTGCATGACACTTTCTGTCCTGTGCCCCCATCTTTGTTATGTTCTCTGGCCTAGACCCCAGGATTCAGAGAAATTAAGTCGATGAGCAGGCACTGGTAGTCATACTTGCCAACCCTCCCGATTTTCCCGGGAGACTCCCGAATTTCAGTGCCCCTCCCGAAAATCTCCCGGGGCAACTATTCTCCCGAATTCCTCCCGATTTCCACCCGGACAATAATATTGAGGGCGTGCCTTAAAGGCACTGCCATTAGTGTCCTCTCTCACCTGAAAAGGAGACTATTATATGTCTCCGTTATCCATAGGTTTGTCTATAACCCATAAAGTAGGCAGGCACGGAGCTATTTCTCAGCGTGTGTTTATTCCAGCCGGCACGTTAATACACTGACACACAACATCCGGATTCCCATCATGCATTGCTTCAAAACTACGGCAAGTAGTAATGTCCAAAAACATAACAGAGACGAAGCAGAAGAACGAAGAAGAGACATGGCGGCGACGAGTAAGAAGAAGAAGTACGCTTGCAAGTTCCAAAATGATTGGAAAAAATAATTTCACTTCATCCAGGACAGCTCGAAGGGGAAGGGGTATGCTGCCTGCAAATTTAAAAAAAAACAAATCTAGTGCAGCATGGAAGTGCACAGAAGACAAACACTTGTTCAGGTGCAAAGCGCAAAGATCCAGGTGACGCAATGGGTGAAACTCAACAGGCTAGATTAAACAATGGAAAACAGGTGTCCTGACAGGAAACAAAACAAAAAGTGAAGGTGCAGCAAAACAAAGGATTCAACAGGAAGTAGAACCTAAATAGGAGTGCCAGGACAGGAAAGTATATAAAACAGTGAAAAATAGCAAACATAGCTATTATGACAATCTCAGTCCTTTCAGCAGTTTATCAAGCACAATTCAATTCATCTCAAGGTATGATTGCAGAGATAAAACATCAGTAGAAGAGGACGCAAAATAGAATACCTTATTTTTCTCTGCCAGTGTGTTTGCGGCCAAACTTGTGTCCCCTGCTGGGAAGGTGAAGTGAACCTACCTTATTATTAAACACAGTACAGTAAGAATAGTGAAACAAGAGATACCACACTTTCATCCGACCAAATTAAATTGGGCCTTTGTTCTTTTTTGTGTGGAATACCTGTTTTATATAATGTGTCTCACACATTTCTTATTTTGTTGTTTTAAGTTGATATTTTGTTTTGTTCTTCCCTTGTATAGACTTCCGATTTAGTGCGTCATTGCAGCAGCTATGATGTGTCTTAGCATGTGATCTACGTATAGGGACGGAGCACATACACAGTAATACACGCAATTTGCTGTCATGTTGTTGTTACGATAGGCTACACAATAATGATAGCTAACGTTAGTAGTTAAAGTTTGCCAAATCGCTATCATTAGCTGACAACAGACAATACTAATCTATGTGCGAGTATGTTACGTGGCTTGTTGTTCACGTGCTCAAAGCCGGAAGATATAATGCTCACAACACTTTGGAACGTTAGCGCCCTCTAGGCAGTCGCTCAAGGTTGCATCCCTTCATCCCCTTACATTTAACACAGAATTCAGCAGGGAAGTCAGTATCGAGACTGAACTGCAAGATAGTCTCAGAACTGCATAAATTAAAAGAAGTCTGGCGTGACTTCCACTCTAGCAGATTAATGGCCGATCATTAACATCATACGTTTATTAACAACGGAAATTCATTTTGAAGGACTGTTATATAGCATGACTTAAGGATAAATGTTAGTAATAAGTCATATTTCTGTCTATTTTACAGCTCTCTGCATAACCCGAGAGATTATGTATATCTGTGTTTTAGTCCCAGTGCCACTCATTGAACAAATGTAACATGAAGTGAATGAAATAACCACCCGGTGTGAAAATCTTTCGCAGTGTCATGTGTTCAGATGGGTGACATGAGAGGAAACTGTCTGTAAAGCTGCAGGATCATACACATGCCCTGCTACTTCAACACAAAAGGGGTTCAAAACCTGCTCGAACATTAAAAAAAATAAAAACACCAAAAACACCAGGGATACGGTCCTGCATAGAAGAGGTTAAAACTATTAATTAAGAGTGGAACAGGTTCTTATTTTAGTCAAAAGTGTAAAAAATGATGAGCCTTTGTGAAGCGAGGCCCAGGAGCAAAGCTTTCATTAGCCTACATGCATGGCAAAAGCAATTCATCACTTTGCCTCAATGGGCAGAAAAGAGGGATCAACCTCAGCATGCTATTTATGGAGATTTACGGAAGTCTGGGAAATGCTAATATGATTAACATTTATCTACAACATGTTTGGAAATGGCCTTCCATGCTCACATTTGGGTTTGAAGATTAAGAAAAAGTATTGTGATGAATAATTTTGCAATGAAAGAGCACATAAACTGTATATATGTGTATATATATATATATATATATATATATATATATATATATATATATATATATATATATATATATATATATATATATACCGTATGTGTATAAATGTACAATGAAATTGACTTTAAAATAAAATATTTGATAAAGCAACGTGTCCTGCACGTTAATCTGATTGCATATTTAATACTGTAACTACAATTTAAAAACGAAATATTTTTCACTTAAAAATAGCATGTGTTTTATGTCCCTGGTTCCTAAAATGAGATGTTACCAAGAAATACAATGATTTCTCAAAATATACAATAAATCCTATAAATATTTTTTTAGGGCTGTCAAAAATAGTGAGTTAACCTATGAGATTAGCCAAATAAAAATATTGCATTTACAATGTCTACACACACAAATTTCAAACATATAAATGATGCACATTCAAGTAAAATATTTCGAAAATGTTCCTGTATGACATTCTGACAATAAAATTGCCTTTGTGTCCAAATATCGGGGTCCTTTTTGAGTTAATTTAAATCATGCAAGCAAGTAATAACCTATGATGAAACCTTGATTAATCCAAATGTAAAAGTTTGTTTAGTATAATTTAAAAAATAATTTTACTGCTAATGATTTTTCATATTTGTGTTAGCCCTTAACACAGCTATACATTCAGTTTATTGTCCTAAAAAAAACAACACAAAAATGTTACCTGTTACCCTAACATAATTTATATTAATGCACACATGTTCAAAGTGCAATTTCAATGTTGATAATGTGAATTTGTTAGAAAAAAAAGAATGAAGGTTAGGGCAAGCAGAAAAAATTTCCTTTTTTTCAACTACAACTATTTCCACTGCAGCTCTAAATATATACCCCAGGGATCAATACTGGGACCAAAATTGTTCAATCTCTACATACATTACATTTGTAAAGTTACAGAGTACTTAAAGTTAATATTATTTGCAGACAATATGACTGTGTTTTGTTCAGGAGAGAACACACAAAAGCTACTACAAATAATAACAGAAGGAATGAACAAATTAAAAAGATGGTTTGACAAAAAGACTATCCTTAAACCTCAGTAAAACTAAAATAATGCTATTCGGTAGAAGGGAAAGTCAAACACAAATTGATATAGACAGAGTATACATTTAAAGAGTAAAATACATCAATCTTCACGGGAAACACTAGATGATAAAATACATTGAAAATCTCATGTAAAAATATACAACATAAAGTAACAAGAAACACGTCAATAATGAATAAAGCAAAAATATGGATCAGAAATTACTATATATTCTCTACTGCTTGCTAGTGTTACCATATCTGAATTATTGGGTAGACATATGGGGAAATAACTACACAAGTACACTACATTACTAACTGTGATAGAAAAAATACTAATTAGAACAATACATAATGTTGGATATAGATAACACTCAAAACTTTTATTAATTAAATCAAAAATAGTGAAAATAAAGACTTGGTACATTTGAAAACAGCTACAATTATGTACAAAGAGAACCATAACCAACAACCTAAAAAATGTACAACAAATCTAAACAAAATAGGAGAAATATATTCTTAGAGAAAAATATAATTTAAAAGATTTGCATGTACGTCCAACACTTAAAACCTTTAATATATAGGTATGTGGAAATAACTTATGGAATGGAGTAAGCAAATGAGTCAAACAAAGTACTAATATGATCCACTTTTTAAAACAAATATTGAAACTACAAGTGTTCACAAAATAGAAAGAAGAAGAATTTACGATTAACATTTTAAACTTTTTTGGAAAAAGTAGATCATGTGATGGTTATGTGATTTACAACTTGACTTATTTAACTATTTATTAATAACTTTAATATTTATGGATTTAAATTGTAAACACATTGAGAAAACAAATTTGAAATTTGTTTTAAATAAAATAAAACTGAACATATGTACTGTATCATATTGTAACTTTGTGCATGTTCAAAATAAACTCAAACCATAAACCATTTCCCCTAAAACACGCAACGGGACTATGAAGTGTGTGTCATCCGATTACTCGATTAATCAAACAAAATAATTTATAGATTACCAAAATAATCGATAGATTCAGCCCTACTATATATCATACGTAAAATATAGTATGTAATATATGTATGTAAACTAATTCTATACTAAAAAGTCACTCCTGTTACAGTCTACATTTACACTGCAAGGCAAAGTGGCCCAAATCAGATTTTTTTTTACGAAACTTGTTATTTTCCGTGAAATGTGATCTTTATCAGACTCCAGCATAAACACTCACATGCCCCGATGTGGCCCCAATGTGACCTTGACGTCACTTGCATGCGCAGTTCAATAAAGTGAAAACAAAGTTGACCGGAATAAAAAAAGAAAATATAACATACATCCATCCGGAATAAACAAGACAATATAACATACATCCATAAACGTGGATGCATATGAAAAAGTGCAATATATTTATCTGTACAGTAACCTATTTATTTATTTATATATGCACCTTATTGCTTTTTTATCCTGCACTACCATGAGCTAATGTAACAAAATGTTGTTCTTATCTGTACTGTGAAGTTCAAATTTGAATGACAATAAAAAGGAAGTCTAAGTCTAAGTCTAGTCTAATCAAGTTGCAACTACTACTACAAGATAAAATAAAAGTCACCACACCTTAAAAATGTGTGTTTTTTTACGTGAAAATAAATGAAAGTAATGTATGCATGGATATACAGTACTGTATATACTGTAATATAACTGGGAGGGTTCTAATGTTTTTATGTCTGTTAAGTAGAGGAGTCACGGACATCAGTGTGGATCAACGTTAGCTTTATTTTTCAACTGACTTACGTGAACAACTCACGCCATGTACGTAACATATGCCAGAGCATACAAATCAATTCTAATCCTTCAAAAATCACTATTTCTTCGGAATCGAAGTATATAATATGTATACAGGTATCTTCATATATCACATATATCCTATAGGACAAATTTCACCACACCTAGTGTGTGTGTGACAATCATTGGTACTTTAACTTTGACTTTAACTTATTTGCGCACTATTGATGCACCGAATATTTGGCGGCCGATAAAATACTTTGCTCACCAAAACTAGATGTTGTGATGACGTATCCACTTCTGCTGTCAGGCTGCATCTCTTCCTGCACACACAAATGACTTAGCTCGTCTATAGATGACGTAACACTCGTAATCGGGTCACATGCATTCAGGTCACATTTCTGTTTACACTGAAGTCCCATTTCAAAAGATCAGATTCCAATCACGCCTACTTTGATGTGGCCTGGATCTGATCCAAAAAGATCACTAGTTTAGAGCATTAAGACTGGCAAAAAAATGTCCGATATGTGTCACTTGAGGTCAAAAATATAAATAAATCAGATTTGGGGTGCAGTGTAAACGGGGCCTTTCAGTGCTGCTATTCAAATGTTTAATTTCAGCTTGGGAACCTTGTGCAAAAATAAAAAATGTTGCATGTGATGGCCCAATACTCATGTTGAGTATTTTTATATGTGTTTTTAAAAAAGACAAAAATGTGCATGTTTATTTTGAAGGTTTTACAACAAATGGCGCAATGGCTCATATATTTTTTTTAAATCTGTCACACTAATGGTAGATTTTTCTCTCTTTATCTCCTCCCCTCCCTCTAAATATTGCTCTTTACGTGCGTCTGTCCCCATCTGAAGGCGCGATGAGCAGAGCAGAGCTTTTGTCCTGCCGGAGTGTCTCTGACAAAAATATGAACTGTTCCATGGATTAGTGGAGCAGAGATTTATTTAATGCATCCTCATAGAGAATGGTTCAAATCTATTTTGGGATACAGAGCTTGCCAAGCTCTAAGCCTGCTAATATATGCCTGCTACAGTTTAAAGAGAGAGGGTTCACAGACCCTTTTTTATGCAGCGATCATCAGGATCTTACCCCAGTCATTGAATATGAAAATATCGAGGGCTGCCAGCCAATTTATTGTTTTCAGACAAAGCGGAGAAAGGGCTTGTTTGATGCCCTCTCTCCTGTCTCTTGTTTGTGTGCTCTGTCTAAATATTTGATGTCCTAGAGAATGATTGTGATATTCAGCAGATAAAATACCGCGCATGCATATGCCATGAGAGGCCCTATTTAAGATAGCGGCTTAAGGTTCTGAGAGGCCAACAAAGCCACGGATGGAAAGACTGCGCTGCATTTGCATTTAAGCTGTGGATTTAGGAAGAGCTCCAGCCGAATGAATACTAATAGTGTGTCTCATTTAAAATGCAAAGTATTTACCTTAAAATTGATTCAATCATAAACACTGTAAATAAATAAGTGCTGTACAGTGCACAAGGATCTAAATATCCATGTTTTGCAAACCTTCTGGATTCTCACCTCTAGAAGAAAAACTATCTCAGGGCATTGTTCAACGCTCAGCCAGCCAAGTCCCAAAACTAAACAAACAATCCCTCAACATAAACTCTACTACACTTCCCAGCATGCCTCAGGGGGATAAGGTTTGGACCGCTTCTCTTCACAGTGCACAGTGACAGAGAGTGACACAAAAGAGGAAAGCCAGGGGGTGTGCAGGAGTGGGGGAGAGAGAGACGGACAAAAGAGAAGACATGGGCTTTGCACGGAGGACACGATAAAGCCAGTAGCATTATCGTCAGTGTGAAAGACGGGGGCCATACTTCAAACGGGATTTTCTCTCCATGACAGGATACTCCGCTGACGCAGAGCAAATAGCTCTCTGTAGCAGTATATAGCTGCAGGGCTCCTGGGCTTCTTTGGAAAGGCAACAAACTACAATGCGCTGATAGGATCTTGTAAGAGACGGCTTGGCACCGATATCACGGTTGAAGAAATAAAATGGCATTGAAGAGACATGCAAAATAACAGCAAATTACTTATTCAAATGGACGTGTAAACGCTTGACAGAGAGTGAACGGTTAATATGGTTGTCCCGATCCGATATCGATACCGGATTACCTTCCAAAAAAACACGTATCAACAGTATAATACAAAGCTGGACAGCCAGTTAACATCTAAATGTCCTCCAATAAGCACACAAGGTTGGTCTTTTCTCATATGTTTGTGAAGTCATTTCCATCCATCCATCCATCTTCAACCGCTTATCCGGAATCGGGTCGCGGGGACAACAGCTCCAGCAGAGACCGCCAGACTTCCCTCTCCAGAGCAACATTAGCAACTTCCTCCTGGGGAATCCCGAAGCGTTCTAAGGCCAGAGAGGAGATGTAATCCCCCCATCTGGTCCTTGGCCTGCCGCGGGGTCTCCTCCCAATGGGACGTGCAACAAGGACCTCCCTAGGGAGATGCTCGTGAGGCATCCGCACGAGATGCCCGAACCACCTAAGCTGGCTCCTTTCCAAGCGAAGGAGCAGTGGCTCTAAACCGAGTCTCTCTCGGGTGACTGAACTTCTCACCCTATCTCTAAGGGAGATGCCAGCCACCCTTCTGAGGAAACTCATTTCGGCCGCTTGTATCCGCAATCTTATTCTTTCGGTCATAACCCACACTTCATGACCATAGGTGAGAGTAGAAATGTACGTAGATAGCTCGGTAGACCGAGAGCTTTGCCTTCTGGCTCAGCTCTCGTTTAGTCACAACAGTGCGGCAGAGAGACTGCAATACTGCCCCAGCTGCTCCGATTTTCCAGCTGATTTCCTTCTCCATCTTTCCCTCACCCGTGAACAAGACCCCGGGATACTTAAACTCCTCCACCTGGGACAGAGTCTCGTCCTCTACCTGGACTGTACAAACCATCGGTTTCCTGCTGAGAACCATGGCCTCAGATTTGGAGATGCTGATCCTCATTCCAGCCGCTGAACACTCGGCTGCGAACCGATCCAGTGAGAGATGAAGGTCACGAACCGAAGGTGCCATCAGGACCACATCATCTGCAAACAGCAGTGACGCAACCTTTAGCCCCCCGAGACGTATACCCTCTCCGCCATGGTCACGACTCTGCCTAGAAATCCTGTCCATGAAAATCACAAACAGGATAGGTGACAGAGCACAGCCCTGGCGGAGACCAACCCCCACTGGAAACGGATCTGACTTACATCCAAGCACCCGGACACAACTCTTGCTTTGGTTGCACAGAGATTGGATGGCCCTCAGCAGGGTTCCCCTTACTCCGTACTCCCTCAGCACCTCCCACAAGATCTCCCGGGGGACCCGATCATACGACTTCTCCAAATCCACAAAGCACATGCAGACTGGATAGGCATACTCCCAGGCCTTCTCCAGGAATCCCGCAAGAGTAAAGAGTTGGTCAGTTGTTCCACGACCAGGACGGAATCCACATTGCTCCTCTTGAATCTGAGGTTCGACTATCGGCCGGACCCTCCTTTCCAGTACCTTGGCGTAAACTTTCCCAGAGAGGCTGAGTAGTGTGATACCCCTGTAATTAGCACACACCCTCTGGTCCCCCTTTTTGAAAAGAGGAACCACCACCCCAGTCTGCCACTCCCTCTGCACTGTCCCAGACTTCCACGCAATATTGAAAAGGCGTATCAACCAAGACAGCCCATCAACACCCAGAGCCCTCAGCATTTCTGGACGGATCTCGTCAACCCCCGGAGCTTTGCCACTGAGGAGGTGTCTAACTACCTCAGGGACTTCACTCCGAGAGATCGACGTCGATCCCCCATAGTGGTTAGAGTGTCCGCCCTGAGATCGGTAGGTTGGAGTTCAAATCCCAGCCGAGTCATACCTGAGACTATAAAAATGGGACCCAGGTACTTTAATCTTTAATCTTTAATCATCCTCAGGCTCTGCTCCTGTCAGGGAGGGTGTGTCTGATGTAGTTGGGTTCAGGAGTTCCTCAAAGTGCTCTTTCCAACGCCCTACGACTTCCTCACTTGAAGTCAGCAAAGTCCCATCCTTGCCGTACACAGCTTGGATGGTTCCCTGCTTCCCCCTCCTGAGGTGCTGTATGGTCTTCCAGAACAGCTTTGGTGCAGCCCGATAGTCCTTCTCCATGGATTCCCCGAACTGCTCCCACACCCTCTGCTTAGCCTCGTCCACAGCCACGGCCGCTGCCCTTCGGGCCTGTCGGTACCTTGCAACTGCCTCCGGAGTCCCCTGGGATAACATACCCTGGTAGGACTCCTTCAGTTGGGCGGCTTCCCTAACCACCGCTGTCCACCAGGGTGTTCGAGGGTTACTGCCCCTTGAGGCACCTAAGACCTTCTGGCCACAGCTCGCAGCTGCAGCTTTAGCAATAGAGGCTTTGAACATTGCCCATTCCTGTTCAATGTCCCCAACCTCCACAGGGATGGCAGAGAAGTCCCACCGGAGGTGGGAGTTGAAGTCCTTCCGGACAGAGGACTGCTCCAAACATTCCCAGTTCCCCCGCACTACACGCTTGGGTTTGCCAGGTCTGTCCAGAGGTTCCCCCGCCATCTGACCCAACTCACTCACCACCAGATGGTGATCAGTTGACAGTTCAGCCCCTCTCTTCACCCGAGTGTCCAAAACAAACGGCCTCAGATCAGCTGATACAATTACAAAATCGATCATTGATCTTTGTCCTAGGGTGCTCTGGTACCAGGGACACCTATGAGCATTCTTATGCTTGAACATGGTGTTTGTTATCGCAAGTTCGTGACTAGCACAGTAGTCCAATAAAAATCCACCACTCAGGTTCAGATCAAGGAGACCGTTCCTCACAATCACGCCAGTCCAAGTATCAATGTCATTGCTCACATGCGCGTTGAAGTCCCCCAGCAAGACTATGGAATCCCCTGCCGGCGCCCCATACAGGACCCCATGCAAGGTATCCAAGAAGGCTGAATACTCTGAACTCTTGTTTAGTGCGTATGCACAAACAACAGTCAGAGTTCCCCCCCCTCCAACCCTAAGGCGAAGGGAGATGACCCTCTCGTCCACTGGGGTGAACTCCAACGTACAGGTACTTAGCCGGGGACTCGTGAGTATCCCCACACCCGCCTGGGCCCTCACACCCTTAGCAACTCCAGAAGTGAACAAGGTCCATCCCTTGTCCAGGAGTGTGGTTTCAGAGCCCTTGCTATGCGCAGAGGTAAGCCCCACCAGATCCAACCGGTAGCGCTCCACTTCTCGCACCAGCTCAGGCTCCTTCCCCACCAGTGTAGAGACGTTCCACGCCCCGAAAGTCAGCCTCTGTTGCCCCGAATTGGTCCGTCTGGAGCCTCCACTTTCACTGCCATCCACTTGGCAGCGCACCCGACCCCACTGGTTCCGACATCTATTGAATGTTGTTGAACTAGGTTTGGTTTGGGGGGTTAGGTTTGGTTGGTATCAACACTTCAGTCATCAACAATTGCATCATCAGAGAAATGGACATTGGAACAGTGTAGGACTGACTTGGTAGGTTATGTATAGCAAGTAGTGGACAGAGAGAGAGAGATCAGAAAGTATAAGAAAAAGTGGCTACAATTGATTATTTACATTTGATTATTTACAATCCGAAGAGGTATGATGTGGAAGGGAGGGTGTTAGTTTAGGGTTGAAGTTGTCTGGAGGTGTTCTTTTAGTGCGGTTTTGAAGGAGGATAGAGATACCCTTTCTTTTACACCTGTTGGGAGTGCATTCCATATTGATGTGGCATAGAAAGAGAATGAGTTAAGACCTTTGTTAGATCGGAATCTGGGTTTAACGTGGTTAGTGGAGCTCCCTCTGGTGTTGTGGTTATGGCGGTCATTTACGTTAAGGAAGTAGTTTGACATGTACTTCGGTATCAGGGAGGTGTAGCGGATTTTATAGACTAGGCTCAGTGCAAGTTGTTTTACTCTGTCCTCCACCCTGAGCCAGCCCACTTTGGAGAAGTGGGTAGGAGTGAGGTGTGATCTGGGGTGGAGGTCTAGAAGTAACCTGACTAGCTTGTTCTGGGATATTTGGAGTCTAGATTTGAGGGTTTTGGAGGTGCTAGGGTACCAGGAGGTGCATGCGTAATCAAAAAAGAGTTGAATGAGAGTTCCCGCTAGAATCTTCATGGTACTTTTGTTGACCAGAGAGGAGATTCTATAGAGAAATCTTGTTCGTTGGTTGACCTTTTTGATTACCTTAGTTGCCATTTTATCACAGGAAATATTAGCCTTTAGAATGGAACCTAGATAGGTAACCTCATCTTTCCTGGTGATAACAATGTCACCCACTTTTATAGTGAAGTCACTGACTTTCTTAAGGTTGATGTGGGACCCAAATAGGATGGATTCCGTTTTACCCAAGTGTATGGATAGCTCGTTGTCAGCGAGCCAGGTGCAAATTTTACAGAGTTCAGCACTGCAGACTTTCTCCACCTGTGACTTGTCCTTGCCGGATACCAGCAGGGCCGAGTCATCCGCAAACAAAAACAATTCACAGTCGCATGCTGATGACATGTCGTTTATGTATATTAGGAACAGTAAAGGCCCTGATATACTGCCTTGGGGGACTCCACAGCTTACTGAGAGGGGGGGGGGGGGGGCACGGTGCCGTTCACCTCTACCACCTGTTTCCTCCCCTCCAAGTAAGATTGCATCCAGCTCGATGAGGTTTTATCAATTCCGATTGCTTTGAGCTTATCCAACAGTATAGCGTGGTTAACGGTGTCAAAGGCCTTCTGAAGGTCCAGCATGACCATGCCGCAGTATTTGCCCGAGTCCACCTCATGTTTGATGTGGTCGGTCAGATAGAGAAGACATGTGTCAGTGGAGTGGTTAGTTCTGAAGCCGGATTGGAATTTGTACATGAGTTTATTAGTGGCAAGGTAACTATCGACCTGTTCATAAACTATTTTTTCCATTACTTTCGAAATGGAACTGAGAATAGAAACAGGTCGGTAGTTGCCAGGTTCTAATTTGCTTCCTTTTTTAAAGAGGGGAGTTACTCTTGCTATTTTGAAATCTTTTGGTAATTGGCCTTGTGTAATTGAGAGGTTTATTATGTGCGTGATGATTGGGGCAATGGTGGTGGCAGAGTACCTGAGGAATCTGGAGGGGATATTTTTAAGGCCGGTGGCCTTGTCTGCGTGGAGCGTGCTCAATTTTTTAAGCACCTAGTCAGCTGAGACCATTTCTAATTTGAAATCGTTGTTGGATACTCCTAGCTTTCTGTAGAAGGCTTTAATGTATTCTACACCAAAGCGACCAGAGTGGGGGGACAGCTTGTTGACTAGAGTTGTGGCTATGCTGGTGAAAAATGTGTTAAGTCTGCTTACTACCTCCATTTTGTCTGTAATGAGGGAGTCGCCCTCCTTGATGTTGATGTTGGTGAGTCTGGTTTTAAGTTTCTGGCTGCAACCAGGAAGCTGGTTGTTGAGGATTTTCCAGAGCTCACATGGCTTATTAGTGTTTTCCTCTATTTTGTCGGTAATGTAATTTTTTTTTAAGGATTTTGTCCGGTTGTTTGTATTATTTCTTAATTTATTGCATTGCTTTTTGAGTGTTGAAAGGAGTGATTTGAGGTTATTATTGGGTTGTTTATCTACTTCGGACATATGGAGCCAAAACACTGCCAGTAAATGTTGGGATTAAAAATAAAAACTAGGGATGTCCGATAATGGCTTTTTGCCGATATCCGATATTCCGATATTGTCCAACTCTTTAATTACAGATACTGATATCAACCGATACCGATATCAACCGATATCAATATATACAGTCGTGGAATTAACACATTATTATGCCTAATTTGGACAACCAGGTATGGTGAAGATAAGGTACTTTTTTTAAAAATTAATACAATAAAATAAGATGAATAAATTAAAAACATTTTCTTGAATGAAAAATAAAGTAAAACAATATAAAAACAGTTACATAGAAACTAGTAATTAATGAAAATGAGTAAAATTAACTGTTAAAGATTAGTACTATTAGTGGACCAGCAGCACGCACAATCATGTGTGCTTACGGACTGTATCCCTTGCAGATTGTATTGATATATATTGATATATAATGTAGGAACCAGAATATTAATAACATAAAGAAACAACCCTTTTGTGTGAATGAGTTTAAATGGGGGAGGGAGGTTTTTTGGGTTTGTGCACTAATTGTAAGTGTATCTTGTGTTTTTTATGTTGATTTAATAAAAAATAAATAAAAAAAACCTTTTTAAAAAACTGATACCGATAATAAAAAAAACGATACCGATAATTTCCGATATTACATTTTAAAGCATTTATCGGCCGATAATATTGGCAGGCCGATATTATCGAACATCTCTAATAAAAACCTGTTATTGTCGATGACCAGTATCGATACTGAAACAAGTATGAGTATTGTAAAATGTTGAATTAAAAAATAAAACAGAGACATTAAAAAAACTCAATATTTTTGTGAATCTCTTTTGTAGGCTGTGTTTTTCAATGCCAATCTTCAGGTTATTTTTTTTACACAATTATTGTTTTCTCAAGTGTTCCAGGTTTTTATTTTTTCAATTGTGCATTTTTCAGATTCATTTTTCTGTTTTTCAGTATCAATTTACTGACAGGGTTTTTTTGTGGAAAAACAGAAACATTTAACACTTAAAAAACAATGTCAACAAATCGGAGGATTGAGAGTGAAAAAAATGTCATAATACTAGAAAAGATCCATAACAATTGAACATTTTAAATCATTGTGTTTTATTTTTCAATTCAGCATTTTCAACATTTTCCAATACAATACATGTTTCAGTGTCAATGTAAAAAAAAAGTTTAATACCAAACCTTAGTGGCAGTGTTCTGGCTCCATACTAACACCTGAAGGAAGGTGATTGCTTTGATGTGTTGGGACAACTTTATTGTTTATGATTGATTTCTCATCATTTACGTGCAAGTTCAGATCTGCAAGAGATCTGTCTCGTTTAATAAAATCTAAAATATAAATTACTTGGACAAACGACTACAAGTGGTGACCGAGGCCTTATACTTGAGCTACAATAGTGAAGGTATTAGGCTTTGCAAATATGACTCTTGCAAGGAACCCACAGGGTTCAATCAATTAGTCTGTGATTATTATTACTTCTGTTGTTGTTACTAGTCCCAGCAGTCTGGCTGTTATGGTAACCCTAGATGCAGCCCGTAGTACTAATCCTTGGCCCTTTCTTAACCTTAACCTTTTACTCCTTTAATCAACATCATATTCTGAGCAAGTGGGCAAAATATTGACATGTTATGAGTGAGAATGTGTCTTTACTCAGAGCAGAGCTTGTTTGTGTGCTTACGTTTGCTGCTGTACGTGCGTAAGAATGTACAGTGTGTGTGCTTTTCTGTCCAAAACGTCTTTTTCATCTTTTGTCGCGCTTCAAAGTAAGAACGACATTTGGCTCCCAGTGGCTGGGAGGAAGAAAGGCTTTCATTGCAGATGAGTTGCAGTTGGTGTCATTCTGAAGTACATTTACTGACAAACAATGGATTGGGTTCAGCCTCAGAAGTTCTAATTTGACTTAATCACACCAATACAAAAACAAAAGCCAGAACAAATTCATACCCCAGACTGACAGAACAGTTATTGTGTTTATAATGTTCAATATTTAACCCATCTGTCCTCAATTCCGAGAGTGTCTACTGAGAAGTTGGATCCTTCAGCAAATAGAAAGTGGACAGCGAGATAAAAGAAAAGCACGTAAACACAGAGGCAAGCAAACATCGCAGTGAGACAAAGATATTTCCTATGCAAAGCTGGCACACAATGTCGTGTGTGATAGCGACCAATCCCGTCCAAGTCATACACAGGGGGGAAAGAGGGGGGCACAAAAGAGGTCGGCCGCCTCCATCTTCCGATGGTTCCCCCCCCCCTCGGCTTTGATTCCGCTGATCCGGTATCTTGCCATATAGCAGGGAAAAAAAGCAGATTTTAGCTTTGGGCTAATCTCATTAAGAAACTCTAACCAGTGCTGCAGTCTCAGTCTGCACCCTGGTCCAGCCAAGGCTCAGGCAGGCAGGTGTAATGTTACATAATTAGCCTCTAAACGGTCAAAAGGAGATTATTGCTAGCCAGCACATGCAGGGGACACAACACCACCCCCTGGTAACTGCCGGGGTAGAATAAGACAAAAAAACATCCTATTTCTCAATTAATCTGAAGACCAGCTGCCATTTGGTTCTCTTTAATGAAAGAATATGAGTTTGATTATTAGTACGGGTGGTTAAACAAAGACCAATGATTTTGTGACTGTTGCGACTTAAAATGCCAGATGACCATTTTTTTTTTCAATCATATTAAGTCAACTAGTATTTTCATGATTTGTTTTATTTTTATATCAATGTTTTAAATGTTCCTTGTAACCTTAACTTCAAAAAGAACTGGATTTTAACAAGAAGACTAGAAGGCAGTAAAAGCACTTACTAAGACCTCATTGTCAAATTACTTTACCGTTTGAATTAACTAGAACTGATAATAGTTATAATTGATTATCAACACAAGTAATGGCTTATTTATTAAAGTTAAAGTTAAAAGTACCAATGATTGTCACATACAAACTAGGTGTGGTGAAATTTGTCCTCTGCATTCGACCCATCCCCTTGTTCACCCTTGTGAGAGGTGAGGGGAGCAGTGGGCAGCAGCGGTGGCCACGCCCGGGAATCATTTTTGGTGATTTAACCCCCAATTCCAACCCTTGATGCTGAGTGCCGAGCAGGGAGGTAATGGGTCCCATTTTTATAGTCTTTGGTATGACTTGGCCGGGGTTTGAACTCACAACCTCAGGGCGGACACTTTAACCACTAGGCCACTGAGTAGGTTATTATTATTAATATATTATTCGCTATCTGCTCTGTCATCCACAAGTTAGAGACATTGTATGTGTATGATTTACTCTTAAACATTAATTTATGTTCTAACACAATTACCAGAGGTGGGACCAAGTCATTGTTTTGCAAGTCACAAGTAAGTCTCAAGTCTTTGCCCTCAAGTCTCGAGTCAAGTCCTGAGTCAAGACAGGCAAGTCCCGAGTCAAGTCCAAAGTCAAGACTGGAAAGTCCTGCATTTTGAGTTTCGAGTCATTTCAAGTCCTTTTAACCACAGACTAATATATTTACACAGATTGTGTATGCTTTTAAAACACTGTATTTATGTATTAAAACAAGTGCATTTGAAATTGCAGGGAAAAAAAATAGTGCTGACATTGCACTTCATAAAAGCACTATTAACCAGTCATTTTAAACATTTAACTCATTCCTTTACAGAATAAACACATTTGAAAAAACAAGTGCAACTCTACTTATTTGCACAAAAGTGTTAACATTGTATTTCCATGGCATATTGCATTGTAACTAGTTCCACAGCAGTTTCTGTCCTGTTCTTACCTTATCTCATTGATCTCATCTCATACTGTATGTGTTTATGTGTGTGTACACATGAAAAACATAACAAATACATGAACATAACAATAAACAGAGTTGTACTTTTTAGATGTCAGGGCCCTATGCAATATGTACACATATTCTTAATATAGTATACATTTTAACTGACCTTTATTTGACTATGTTTGTCTTTTTGTAGGTGGCTAAAATACGCGGTGCTGCTGACCACCGTCTAACGTTACGTTACTGTGTGTGATACATTGACTAACGTAACATTAAGTATAGGTACCTCATGCAACCCTGCTTAAAAAATAATCACTTGACAAAAAGTATGAATAAGGTAGCGAACTGCAGTGGACACAACAGATTGCCGTGTTTGCAATAACGTTTTAACCATACACATCTTATAAGTAGACGCAGTATTGGCTGCTGTGACGCGAGCAATTTAGCCGCCATCTTGAAGTGGTGATGAGGAGCCGGCGAGCAGCCTAAACTGACAGTTGACAAGTAGAAAACAAAGATGGTTGGTGTTTAGCGTTTTCCTGCTCAAATGAGCGGACTGTTGAGAATTGGAATCGGGGGATTACTTTTCACAAGTAAGATTTAACATTAACGTACTATTGGTTGTATTTTGTGAAAATAATATTACCATAGGGCTGAGAAGGAGCAAAGATCTTCAATATTTGTATGTGAAAATCACAAAGAAATCTTCTGGAGGAGGATGACGCCCCTACAGGGGTTTGGTTTACAAACTTTCAGCCCCACCTAAAACAAAATTCACCAGCCGCCACTGATTATGATGTGTTCTCATTTTAGGCAAAGGTATAAGACAATACTTTCTTAACAGTATAATTGTAACCAGGAATAAGTCTTCAAGTAACAATATTCAAATACTAACGTTGTTGGGTAAAACAGAATTTAGTTTTATTCTGAATCCAGTTAAACAAATTGGTGGTTTTAGCTGAAATAAAGACTTTCAGGTGTTTCTATATGTGTTTATGTTAAAGTATTTGGCAGACGCTTTTATCCAAAGCCACATACAAAAAAAATACATACAAAACAATCACTGTAAACATGATCATTTAAGGGAAGAATGTAATACAAAATATCAATACAAAGTGTCAAGACAGAATAAACTCTCTGCTGCTGCAGCAACAGAGATACAGTCTATAGGTCCCTAAGATATATATATATATATATCTAATGTATTCATACATTGTTTATGTAGAATATACGCATGTTTATATAACCTAACCTTAAAAATAGCTGACCGTTTTTTTCCCCCTTCTCTGGGATTATATTCCCAGTTTTGATCTCGGACGTCTGGTCGCTTATAGCATATAAGAATATTATATTACTGTTAAGCAAACTATGAATAATAAAACAAGCCAAAACATGTGTCCGTTATCATAGCTACACGTATGACAAAAAAGCGCGTGAAAATCAGTGGTATTCAGTGAGATAAAATGAATTAAATGCGCTGACAGTTCATTGCTCCTGCCAAATGAATTGCACTGAGGGGAGCGGATCACCACTCCAAGATGGCGGCCTCGCGTCTCGTCAGCGCCGGTAGGCAGTAGCGCTCGATGCTGCGTCTACTTATAACTTATAACGTTAGCAGTGAGTTTACAGCCTCACTGATTTAACTACACAGCAAATAAAAGTTACGTTACTTAGCCAATAAACGTTAGCTTACATTCAAAACTTACCGTTCTGCTTGCAACTTCAAATGTCGAACGAAGTTGGAAGTTGTTGCAATTAGTTTTTTTTTTACCAAGTCGTAGTTTTAATACCCGAACGAAACTATCTTTGGCGTCATTTTTCCTCACTAGCGCGTTGTTTGAGAGCTCTTCTTCGTTGGTTGTTCTGCAATTTGATTAGATGAATGCCGTGTGACGAAAACAACATGGATCTAATTTGATTGGCTGTTGTACTGACAGACACGCACGCAGACAAAGCGCACACTCCCTGACAGACACTCACACGTACACTTTGGAAGATATGGAGCGCTCCCGAATAACTTTTTAATCGTTGGGTTTTGGGGAAAGTAGCAAGTCATGTCAAGTCAAAAGGCTCAAGTCCAAGTGAAGTCACAAGTCATTGATGTTTAAGTCCACATCGAGTTGCAAGTCTCTTTACATTTTGTCAAGTTTAGTCTAAAGTCATCAAATTCATGACTCGAGTCTGACTCGAGTCCAAGTCATGTGACTCAAGTCCACACCTCTGACAATTACCCCCACATATTCTGAGTATTTGTGAGCTGTTGAGAGCGGTCTATAGTCCTAATTTTTGTTGGTAAATAAGAGACGGTGAGAGATCACATCACACTTCAACATCTCTAACATGTAAATGCTGTATCTTAGCTCGGTCAGCATTGCAAATGAAAAAATTATCTTGATTGTCTTACCCTGGATAAATAAAGGTTAAATAAATACATGTAAACTAGGAGGTAATTGCTTATATGCTCCATTACCCAGAAGGCTTAGTGTCGTAGACAGGAACAAGAAGTAGGTCTAAGTTCAATGGGAGGATGACAATTGTGCCATTTGAGTTCGATTTCTGAAAGTAAAACCTACATTTCTCCATTGGATGCTTAATGCTTTCAAATTAACAATACAATATTGGAGAATGATTAAAAATACAAAAGCCCTTCAATTGATATCCTGGTTAAAAACATTTAAAATGTTTTAGATAGCCCTTCTTTCTTTTGTCTTTTTTTTTTGGTCTTTTTTTTTCTTCATATTATTACTCTATCTGTATTTGCTTTTGTTTTCTTTTCTTGATTTTTAAAATGCCTTGACTTTTGTGTGAATTTCAAATGTATGTTGGTCAATAAAAAAAAAAAAATTAAAAAAAAATAAAATGGCAGCACGGTGGCAGAGGGGTTAGTGCGTCTGCCTCACAATACGAAGGTCCTAAGTAGTCGTGAGTTCAATCCCGGCCTCGGGATCTTTCTGTGTGGAGTTTGCATGTCCTCCCCGTGACTGCGTGGGTTCCCTCCGGGTACTCCGGCTTCCTCTCACCTCCAAAGACATGCACCTGGGGATAGGTTGATTGGCAACACTAAATTGGCCCTAGTGTGTGAATGTGAGTGTGAATGTTGTCTGTCTATCTGTGTCGGCCCTGCGATGAGGTGGCGACTTGTCCAGGGTGTACCCCGCCTTCCGCCCGATTGTAGCTGAGATAGGCTCCAGCGCCCCCCGCAACCCCGAAGGGAATAAGCGGTAGAAAATGGATGGATGGATGGAAAAATATAAAATAAAAATTGTGCCATTTGAGCAATAAAGAGTTAATATATTGTTTGACTATGTTGTTTCTGCTTCGTAGCCCATTCACCAAGAGGATGCAAATCCTGGTCGTTTTGCATGAGAGGCAAGGGTGTTGACCACCGAGCTAAAAGCCCAGGCTGGCTAACTTGGCGGCCAACACATTTATGAAGTCGTCGGGGCGTGAGGTTTACAAAAAAATACACATGGCGCTGCCACACCGGTTGGCCCCCGTTGCACTCGTCTACACAAGAAACAAATATACGTTTTAATTAGACAGCAGACGTGAGTGTTTGAGCGCCACTAAGAGACAAATTCCGTTCACAAAAATGACGCTGAATGGGCAAAATGTGCAGGGAATTTGGGGGATTTAGACAGAGTTGCAAGGCTGAGCGTAACTTGCGTAAACTGGCACGATCGCAACACCACAAACTCCTGGAGGGACTGAAAGACGGCATTAAGTACTTGCATTGAAATGAAGCTTCACCATATCTGTCTAGCACCTTTTTAGTAAGAAACATGTTACTTTTAAAGGCCCGGGTTTGTACTCCCACTGTGATGTCTCGTCAACCGCCAGCAGGGGCTCGACTGCTGCACTGAAATAGCGAACATAAGAATTTATGGAGTTGGCCTGATCCATGAAGCCCACACCTAGTCACTCATAACCTCAGTGCAGGATTACCATATCAGATTGTTGCCATATGTAGCACGGCGCACCACTCCAGGATCTGACAGTGATCAACGGTTAGCCATCAACAGAACCATCCAACACGCTTTACTGAGAGTTCAAACACTGAGCAGACTTCATTGAGTTCACCTGGAAGTACAGTAGTTTGCTATCTGGTGAATAACCCAAAGTGTGTGAAGGGCAGAGCAGGTCAGCAAAAAGACAAAACGCATTCCGCTGAAGCATCGACTCGCTCCTGCATAAAGTTGTATAACAAATGAGTGCGGCTCTTTGAACCGGCTGACCACACAAGCCTGGAAGAGTCACTATAAGCCCAACATGTGGCAGCAATAAGATGGTCCTGCCCTTGCAAAGACATGTGGGAGACACCGCATTCCAGCGGAGCTCATTAAAGCTGGAAAACAAATCCAACATACACTATACCCTCAGGCTCAACAGGCAACATGAAATATGCACAGCAGGTCCTAACAACTGTTGCCCGCCACGACTTATGTTGAAATTATTTTTTACTGATAAATTGTCTACAGAAAAAAAAATGGTAGAACTTCCTCAAATTTGTATTGAAGCCTAAGCCTACACAATTGAGATGTATAATAATTACAAAATATATGCAGTAGTTTTGGGCAACACGGTGGCACAGGGGTTAGTGCATGTGCCTCACAATACGAAGGTCCTGAGTAGTCCTGAGTTCAATCCCGGGCTCGGGATCTTTCTGTGTGGAGTTTGCATGTTCTCCCCGTGACTGCGTGGGTTCCCTCTGGGTACTCCGGCTTCCTCCCACCTCCAAAGACATGCACCTGGGGATAGGTTGATTGGCAACACTAAATTGGCCGTAGTGTTTGAATGTTAAGAGTTAAAGTACCAATGATTGACACACACACACTAGGTGTGGTGAAATTTGTCCTCTGCATTTGACCCATCCCCTTGTTCAACCCCTGGGAGGTGAGGGGAGCAGTGGGCAGCAGCGGTGCCGCGCCCGGGAAATAATTTTTTGGTGATTTAACCCCCAATTCCAACCCTTGATGCTGAGTGCCAAGCAGGGAGGTAATGGGTCCCAATTTTATAGTCTTTGGTATGACTCGGCCGGGGTTTGAACTCACAACCTACCGATCTCAGGGCGGACACTCTAACCACTAGGCCACTAGTCATGTTTAAAATCAATCCATCGTCCCATTCGATTCACAGAGTTCTCCCACTCGGTCGAGTATTTCATCACGATTTTACGGCTCTGCATGTTGTCTGTCTATCTGTGTTGGCCCTGTGATGAGGTGGCGACTTGTACAGGGTGACCACGCCTTCCGCCCGAATGCAGCTGAGATAGGCTCCAGCACCCCCCGCGACCCCGAAAAGGACAAGCGGTAGAAAATGGATGGATGGATGGATACAGTAGTTTTGACCATTAGTTGACATGATAATGGGGATGGGCAGCTTTCACATTAGGACCCATAAAAAACCAGTTCCTGGTGGGCATCAATGCTCACAGTTATCAATTTTGGTATTTTTTGGTTAAAAGGAACCCATGATAGTGTTAGTGATTTTTAACTTATAAAAGTTATGATTTTGGATACATATGTTAAACAATGCCAAAGTAGCCATAGTTTGTGCATTTGGGAGTCAGTTTGCACGCAGTTTTGAATGCTTCTGTGTGTGGGATACATTATGACATCACAGCGAGGTCAACGTACTTATTTGGACAGTAAATAAAGCATTCAGCCAGATGGGGAGGAGCTCTGTATGAGGCTCGCTGAGTTTGAGGAAACATAAGAGAAGGTAGCATAAAGTATTATTTTCATCTAATCTTGGCATGTTCTAAATAACACCAATGTGCAACATGAAGTAATGCAGTTATGCAGCTCTGTACCGATCCGAGAATTGGCACGTGTACCTAATGTTGTGACCGGGTGAATCTATATAACTTTATATTTGACCATGTCTGGAAAAAAAAACAGCGATGGCTTCAAGATGTATATTTAGGCAGTGTACATTTTCAAAAGATAAATTATGGTACTTTTGGAGAGGGTGGGATGTGGTTTCATTTGCAATCTGGGAACGCCTCCACAAACAAACATACGCACAAAATAGGTTCTAAATGTTACTGTGGCACAACATTTACATCAACGCATATCCGATACATGCAAGTGTTTTAAATGTAGATTTAAATCATCAAATGTCACCGTTAAATGTTTACAGTAAACTGATAATGATAACCGTGTTGTCCAGTTGTTATATCTTGTTTTGTTACACTACTGCAGGGGTGTCCAAACTTTTTCCACTGAGGGCCGCACACGGAAAAATTAAAGCCTGCGGGGGCCATTTTGATAGTTTTTATTTTCAAATCATAACAAAATATATGGATTTCGTTTTTTTTTTACCTTTAGGGCTCCCGGGGACCATAAAGGGTCTAAGTCATTAAAATGTTAAAAACAAGTCAAATTATTTTTAAATTTTTTTTAATTTAACGCTTACAGTAAATCTCTACAGTATATCAACTTCAGGTTGATATACAATTTAAAAAAACAAAAAGGTTGTATGCCTTTTCTGTCAAGACAACTTTGTTTTTTATAATAAAACTGAAATATGCAGTATTTCCCCCACTGCCCAAAACATTCAGAAAGCAATGTTTGATGTGAAGTAATTAGAGCCTTAAAAACATCAATAATGCAAGACACCATCGATATTAATTGTTATTTTTGAGTAATCACAGTGAAAAGATAAATAAAATCTCATTAAATATATTTAGGATACAAAAGGTGCCCCACTCAAAGTTATACATTTGTATTAGTTTTTTTTTTTTACTTTCAACACTTAAGTTACGAGATCAACTTCAGATATAACTGTCAATTTTACGTTTGAACTATTATTTTGTTTGTTTTATGCTCTTTTGTCAAAGAAAACGTTGATGTTTTTGTATGGCAACCACACAATATATGCAATATTTTCCACATAAAACATTTTAAAGTGAAATATTTGAAATAATTGGAGCCTTGAATAGGTCAATAATTCATTATAACATTGATTTTTTTTTTTTTTTTTTAAGCAATGGCAAAAAAAGATAGACAAAAGAAAAAAACAGCCTGCATGGCTGCTTTGTGTCAACATTGCAACTTTTTCTAGTTAGATTTCACTTCATTACACTTTTTGTAATGTTTATTTTTTATTTTTGCAATAGCATTTCCAGAATGTGTGGCGGGCCGGTAAACAATTAGCTGCGGGCTGCAAATGGCCCCCGGGCCGCACTTTGGACACCCTGCACTACTGAGTCTTATTTGCAAGTAATGTTGTAGTCTTTGCATGCTGATGCAATTCCACAACATACGATTAAAGTAGTACAGAGGACTACACAGAGGGCGGTTTTGCAGTGCTACAGAGTAGGACCAACACATTGAACATCATGTATAAATGTATGTATGATGTATAAATAAAGCCAACAACATTTTTTTTTGGTTGATATAATTACAGTATTTTCCGTAGCATAAGGCGCACCGGATTATAAGGTGCACTGCCGATAAGCGGGGTCTAGTCAGGTTTATGTTCATACAAAAGGCACACCGGATTATAAACCGCATTAAAGGAGTCATATTATTATTAATTTTTCTAAATGTAAAACACTTCCTTGTAAAGGTGGTTCTTTGGTCAAAATGGTGCATAGATTATGTTTTACAGATCTTCAGGTCGCTTTCTGACAGTCTCTTCAGGATGCGCCGTTTTGTGGGCGGTCTTAATTACGTGGCTCACCTTCCGAAGCGTCTTTTCTCCGTCATCTTTGTTGTAGCGGTGTAGCGTGCAAGGACGGGATTGGAAGAAGTGTTAAAAGATGGAGCTAACTGTTTTAAGGACATTCCGACTTTACTTAAATTAATAACGGAGCAGCATCTCTTCATCCGTGGCTCAGTAGTGCAATAACAACGCCGGAAATGTGTCCCGTGAAAAAACATCCGACCGGAACTCTCTAATAACTAAAGTTCCTTGGGTGAATAATGTAAACTCACTACACCGGTATGTTTTAGCGCTTTCATAGCGAGTTTACTGACAGATATAAGTAAGAACTTTACACTACTTTATATTAGAAATGGCAACAGCAGAGGATAAATGTCACATAACAAGAAGATAGAGAAAAAGAAGAAGCTTATCGACTACGGTTGTCACAGACTACAAAGGCGGACGCGCGCACATTTTCAGGACTTATGCAGATCCAAAATACACATCAACAGGTACCAGAAGGTAAGAAAAGTTGCTTTCCCATAATGTTGCGAAACAAAACGCCAGATAATATGTCTTACCTTAAACGCACACCATAGTAATACTTGTATGTTGAAGCACAGTACAATCCATCAAGCGGTGCAGCTTTATAGTTTACCAAAGTCATACTAAAACATTTTGATACATTTTTGAGCGCCTTGTGTAATGTTCTATATTTTCAATGGAACATATAAAATGTTGGTGTTGTTTACTTGAGTCATATTGCAGTCTACACATATCTCTTGTGTCTGAGACTGCCATCTACTGGTCACACTTATCATTTCACCATGTACTAAATAAAATAGCTTCGAGGTCGGTAAGCACAACCAAAAGTATTCCGTACATTAGGCGCACCGGGTCTGTTGAGTTTGAGAAAATGTAAGGATTTTAAGTGCGCCTTATTGTCTGAGAAATACAGTAAGTATGCATTCTTTCCATCTGTTCTTGGTGTGTTGACGTAGTTAGGAAGTAGTTTTTGCCATTAGGTTAAATATGCCATTATTGTCTTTTGTTGAGGTATATAAAGTGTTTATACTGTAAGTATTGTACTTATTACACACAATGAGGCGCGCATCATTCCAACGCGCACCAGGGTTTGTTATAACAACGACAAGCCCTGGTTCACACCCAAGCTCCGACAGCTGCGCAAAAAGAAGGAGGCTGCATGGAGAAGCGGGGACCGAAGTACATACAGAGAAGCGAAGTACCACTTCACCAGGGAAGTGGAGAAAGCTAAAACTGTGTACTCTAACTGTCTACAGGAACAGTTCCGCTCCAATGATTCTGCGGCAGTTTGGAGAGGTCTAAGGGCCCTTACGAACTATAAGCCCAAAACCCCCCAGGCCCTGAATGACCGGACACTCTGTCAGGGCCTCAACACACATTACTGTCGTCATGAACGGCCTTCAGCTCATCAAAGCCATGCTCCCCCCACCATCACCCTCCCCACCAATGCCAGCACATCATTAAAGGAGTTAAAGGACTCAAAGGACTCCAATGACATCACAGGACTCCAAAAACATCATAAGACTGTAAAGACCCTCTCCATTAAAGAAGAGGATGTACGCCGGCAGTTCTTGAAGCTGAATACACGGAAGGCCCGCGGGCCGGATGGTGTCTCCCCCTCCACTCTCAGACACTGTGCGGACCAGCTGGCTCCTGTCTTCACTGACATTTTTAACACCTCTCTGGAGCTATGCCGCGTGCCGTCCTGCTTTAAGACCTCTACCATTGTCCCTGTCCCCAAGAAAGCACGGATCACAGGACTAAATGACTACAGGCCGGTCGCGCTGACGTCTGTGGTCATGAAGTCCTTTGAGCGCTTGGTCCTGCCCCACCTCAAGGACATCACCGCCCCCCTCCTGGACCCACTGCAGTTCGCCTACAGAGCCAACAGGTCTGTGGATGATGTAGTGAACCTGGCCCTCCACTTCATCCTGGAGCATCTGGCTGTACCAGCAATCGGAGTGTTGCTGGTTACTGGGGTTCAATTCCCACCTTCTACCTTCCTAGTTATGTCCGTTGTGTCCTTGGGCAAGACACTTCACCCTTTGCCTCTGATGGCTGCTGGTTAGCGCCTTGCATGGCAGCTCCCGCCATCAGTGTGTGAATGTGTGTGTGAATGGGTAAATGTGGAAATACTGTCAAAGCGCTTTGAGTACCTTGAAGGTAGAAAAGCGCTATACAAGTATAACCCATTTATCATTTATTTATAACTCCCCAGGAACCTACGCTAGGATCCTGTTTGTGGACTTCAGCTCTGCCTTCAACACCATCCTCCCTGGACTGCTACGAGACAAGCTCTACCAGCTCAGCGTGCCCGACTCCCTCTGCAGTTGGATTAATGACTTCCTGACAGACCGAAGACAGCACGTACGGCTGGGGAAGATTGTCTCGGACAGTCGAACCACAAACACTGGTACTCCTCAGGGCTGTGTACTCTCCCCCTGGATCTTCTCCCTGTATACAAACTGCTGCACCTCCAGTCACCAATCCGTAAAACTGCTCAAGTTTGCGGATGACACCACCCTCATCGGGCTCATCTCGAATGGCGATGAGTCCGCCTACAGGAGAGAGGTGGACCGGCTGACGTCCTGGTGCAGCCTCAACAACCTGGAGCTGAACGCCCAGAAAACAGTGGAGATGATCATGGACTTCAGGAAAGTCACAGCCCCACCATCCCCCCTCACCCTGATTGACTCTCCCACCCCCGTCCCCATTGTGGACTCCTTCCGTTTCTTGGGCACCACCATCACCCAGGACCTCAAGTGGGAGCTGACCATCAGCTCCCTCATCAAGAAGGCCCAGCAGAGGATGTACTTCCTGCGGCAGCTGAGGAAACTTAAGGTGCCGACCGAGATGCTGGTGCAGTTTTACTCAGATCATAGAGTCCATCCTGACCTCCTCCATCACAATGTGGTTCCCCGGCGCCACAGTCCAGGATAAGAATAGACTGCGGCGCATCGTACGTGCTGCGGAGAAGGTGATTGGCTGCAAGCTCCCATCCCTCCAGGACTTGTTCTCCTCCAGGACCTGGAGGCGTGTGGGTTGGATCACAGCTGACTCTTCTCACCCTGGACACACACTATTCTCCCCTCTCCCCTCAGGCAGGAGACTACGCTCCATCCAGACCCACACCTCCCGCCACCTGAACAGTTTTTTACCCTCGGCCATCAGGCAAATGAACAATAACTCCTAACAGCAGCTCCTTGAATTCCTTGAATCCCTTCTAAGTCTATCTGATA
This sequence comes from Entelurus aequoreus, assembly GCF_033978785.1. NCBI lineage: Eukaryota > Metazoa > Chordata > Actinopteri > Syngnathiformes > Syngnathidae > Entelurus > Entelurus aequoreus. Next base: position 37,091,550 of record NC_084739.1, read on the forward strand.
GCTCAGTCACAGCTCTTTTTATACCAAATATGTGTTATATGTGTTTTATGTCGCACGTTTGCACCAAGAAAAATTCCTAGTTTGTGAACCTGTTCTCAAACAATGGCAATAAAACTATTCTGATTCTGATTCTGATTCTGAAGCTGTTTGATTGCAACATGCATCTAAATTGTAGTTTTCTTTACAAAATTTAGAAGTGTTGAAATCGCCATGAAAAATTGTTAATGCTAATCAGTAGCATGTATATGGCATATCCAGTGTAAATTAGGACTGAGCTAGTGCATTTTGAAAAGCAGAGTCTTACTTTTGAGTTATGTCTATCTAGCATGCTCAACTTGTCGTATAGAAAATTGCGACAGTATCTAGAGGCAGACTGCCACAAATACGCTAGTTTGCTTGCCAAGAAAATTGGAGCCAAACGTAACATCACGTGGAACAAAGGTACCAAAATATGGTACCATTTGATTTAACATGAATTGATACTATACCCGGTCGTCCCAACGAGCTTCTGTCAGTATTTCAAAAAGTACAGAATTCAGTACCAATCTCTACATAACATTTACAAATTTGTTGCCTAAAAATAAATGTTAAAACTGGGGTCAAAAGTTTTTAAAATTAACATTATGTTCTGAATAATGAATATATCACAACTAAAACAACAATGGTTGACGACAATACCGCTTGTGCGGATAACGATTTAACACGAAACAGACATAGCCGCATTACATTATTCTAAACCCGATACAGTGGCAAAATACTTATTTGTGAAGTTTATTTTCTGACGAAGACATGCTCAGTCCACATGTTTTTTTTAAATGAAAAATTAATGAGCAGGAAAACTTTGCATTTGATTGAGTAAAATACAGTTGTTGTTTGATCCCCTCCAAACCAGTAAGAATTCTGCCCCCCACAGACCGGTTATGTGCCCACACAAATGAGTCATGTCCCTTTAGCAAGGAGCTTCAAGGTGAGAAATACACCACACTTGGTGGAATCACTTGAAAATGGCAAACTCGCCCTCACTCTAGAACTCCGTGCAAGCTCTCACCTTGTGAAGTAAGGATGATTCGGAGAAAAGTGAGAGAGCTTGTTAATGATGCTTTGTCTCCAAGAAAACCATTGGTAATACACTTAACAGAAAGGATTGAGATCCTGCAGTTCCTACAAGGTCCACTTGCTCAAGAGGTCAAGTCTGTCGGAAGTTAACAATGAGCACCTGAATGACTCAGAGAAGGCCTGACAGAATGTGAAGTTGAGCTCTTTAGCGTCAGCTTGACTTTTCATGTTTAGAGGCAGACTAACCCCAAGAACAACATCCCTACACTGAAACATTGAGTTAGAAACATTCTTCACTGCATTGAGGAGAACATATGGGGCTTATCGACTAAGATCCAAATACCACATGCTAAACAATACAATTGTGTGTACTATTAGTGGCCGTTTTTCGGGTGATCTACTAAGACTGCATGTACAATTATTAGCAAAGGCAAAAGTGGTGCAGACCACCCTATTTAAATGAAGTTTGTGTGTGTACAAGTACTCTCCAATGTGTGCAATGTTGTTGAACTAGCAGCAGACATCTACTCTGTATTTTCCAGACTATAAGCTGCTACTTTTTTCCCAAGCTTTGAACCCTGAGGTTTATAAAACTGTGCATTGAATCTAAAGATTTTTCTTCGCTAAGATTTGATAGTGGTGTTTTCATGCATATTTGTACATGTTATCTAACGTTAAAAGTTAAAGTTAAAGTTAAAGTACCAATGATTGTCACACACACACTAGGTGTGGTGAAATTTGTCCTCTGCATTTGACCCATCCCCTTGTTCACCTCCTGGGATGTGAGGGGAGCAGTGGGCAGCAGCGGTGCCGCGCCTGGGAATCATTTTTGGTGATTTAACGCCCAATTCCAACCCTCGATGCTGAGTGCCAAGCAGGGAGGTAATGGGTCCCATTTGTATAGTCTTTGGTATGGCTCGGCCGGGGGCTTTGCTAATAATTGTACATGCAGTCTTAGTAGATCACCCGAAAAACGGCCATTAATAGTACACAAAATAACGTAATCAAGATAGCGTCGTTAATATTAGCTAATATGCTAACACATTTACAAGTGTCTGTGTTACTATTATTAACTTACAATAGCATTCTTTTTGTAATGTTTACATTTGACAAATTCCACAGTATATTCATCAAAACATCATCGTGGAGTCATTGAGTCGGTTTAGCTCAGGGGTCGGCAACCCAAAATGTTGAAAGAGCCATATTTGAACAAAAACACACAAAAAAAATCTGTCTGGAGCCTCAACAAATGTAAAGCCTTATATAAGTGTTAAAATGAAGGCAACACATGTAAGTGTCTATATCAGCTATATTAGACTACTATCAAAATGACTATGTGTCACAGGCTGATGCAAATCTTTGTTGACAGAAATGTTGAAATGTAATAAAAAAAAAAAAAAAAGAAAAAAAAATTAAAAAAAATAAAAAAAATTAAAAAAAAAAATGTAATATTTACTTTACACATTTTTACAACATTGGAAAACATTACTAAAACGGAGGCTTTTCAGAGGGTGTCATAAGTCCTGGAAATTACTTGCTTAGAATGGCCAAGGGTAAAGATGTGTGTGTTCAAGTTGAAGGAAACGGAAAGTACAAATACAATGACCTCAAATATACCTAAAATACATAGGCATAATGTATAAGTGTATACATGTAAATGTATAATGTTTAATAAAGGCATAATGATGCATTATGTACATACAACTAGCATAAATAGCATGTTAGCATCGATTAGCTTGCAGTCATGCAGTGACCAAATATGTCTGATTAGCACTCCACACAAGTCAATAACATCCACAAAGCTCAACTTTGTGTATTCACGCACAGCATAAAACGTTTGACGGACAAACAGAGACAAAAAGGAGTGGCATAAAACATGTCTTTCTGTGGCAGCATCAAGGAAAGTTGTACATGTAAACAAACTACGGTGCGTTCAAGGACTTCCGAAATTAGGACAAAATGGCGCGTGCCAAATACTCTCATCAGTGAAGCATGTATAATGTAAACAGTGTAATTTCTAACAATTAGCAAGGTTTGTGTCATGTTTGTCCTCCTACTGAAACCATATTCAAACAAAAAAGAATGTTTTATCTTCATCTTTTTCCATTTTCATACATTTTTAAAAAAGCTTCAGGGAGCCACAACAGCCGCTTGTGGTTTGAAAGCCCCTGGTTTAGCTGATTGAAGAGCTAGCTTCCCCAGCTAGTTGGTCCATGTCATCTGTTTTGTTTGATCACCCCTTTTACTGCTGTGTTACAGACACCGTTTGGAAACAATTAAGAAGTGTAGTTAAACATTTACAAAATGTTTCTGTTTAAATAACTCTTTTCACAATGCATATATATGTGGCTTATAGTCTGTTTTTCTTCTAAAATTTAATGGAAAATATGGTAATTTGTAACACATTTTCTGCATATAGAATCTCAATCAATAGACAACAGAAACTATTTTTAGCACGCTGACGGCGCACTCAGCGATTTACCCAGGAGAGTCCCTAATTTAAGTTCCCCTCCCGAAAAATCTCCTGGGGCCACCATTCTCACAAATGTCTCCCAATTTCCACCCGGCCAAAAATATTGCTACCAACGTTCCCTCTAGGGTTCGTGCTTGTGCAATTGCGCATTGCTCACGTGTCCTGTGCACACAGCAAATCTATGCTTCGCATTAGATCAAAGTCCATCTGAACGCGAAAGAAAATAAACACATTTATTCTGTATGATTTTGCAATGCAACTGTGAGTGACAGGTGACGACAAGCGGCCACAACAAATTAAACAATGTTCGTCAACACTGTTCAATTCTTGTAACATCTGTCGAGACGCTTTAAGGAGGACATAAATTCCATTGATCACTTTATTGAGCAAAACTGTTTGTATTTGGCTGAAATCACATCAAACACATGAGTAAAAAACAAATCTATCTTGCAAAACTGGTCATTGTCTACTGTACAAACCAAGCTTAAATCAAGTCTTTGTCATCTGTCATATCAACAGCACCCGCTTGCTCTTTCTTACCTGCACAAATACGCACTCATAGCCACTGATGCGTTTATGGCCACAAAAAAACAACAAAAAACAACTCCAACACCACACATAAAGTGCACATTTTAGGTGGTTACACTACGACTCCTCAATCAGATGGGTGCTTATTCTACTGTCATTTATTAAGAATGATCATTTATGGAATTAACCATAAAATGCTTTTAAAGGAATGTACATTTTATCCCAGGCTTACATCTAATTGTGAATGTTTAAAGGGGAACTAAATGTAATCTCTGAAATGGGTACAATGCATTTCCAAAGCAGGACTCTCACCCAGACATACCAAACTAGTAGTTCATGAAAAACTAGATTTTTTTGTTTTGTTCATTGTAAATTAGCCAAATCATCAATATTAGAAAATAATCTCATGGAAATGACTGCTCTCATTTGATTATTATAATAAGTTATGATGTCAGGTTTGGGCAGGTGCATTTCGGATGTTGCTCACATGTGCTCCACTGAATACTCACACACATGAAAAATTAGATGGAACAGTATAAAAATGACCCCCTCTGCCCACACCCCACACACCCCTTGCGGCCCTTTTGAATTTCTCCCTAATTCTGAGGTCTCAAGGTTGGCAAGTATGGTTGGACCATCACAGCACCGCAGCACATTCATGCATCTGGAATGATCCAAATGCAAGAAAATACATAATGCAAGAGATATCATGCAAACCCCGTTTCCATATGAGTTGGGAAATTGTGTTAGATGTAAATATAAACGGAATACAATGATTTGCAAATCCTTTTCAACCCATATTCAATTGACTGCACTACAAAGACAAGATATTTGATGTTCAAACTCGTAAACTTTATTTATTTTTTTTCAAATAATAATTAACTTAGAATTTCATGGCTGCAACACGTGCCAAAGTAGTTGGGAAAGGGCATGTTCACCACTGTGTTACATCACCTTTTGTTGTGGAGAGTTATAAAAGGACTGTATGGTTCTATAAAGGTAGTCTCATTCGCCCCCGGGGCGTCGGTCAGGACACAATGGACAGGACAGTTCGTTTGGCATAGGGCAGTTTACTTGTTTTGTAGGCAGGTTGACAGGCATGGATGTTAGTTGAATGGTACAACACTGGCTAGTATTGGTGGTTCTGTAGTAAACAGATAAGAACATCATAAACAATTAGTATAAAATACCACAGCCTACGTAGTAATAGCACATATCACATATCACCTTAATGCAATAATATATCATGGATACACAATATAGCATATACCGGTAATAATTGGCATTTAGTAAACATTAGCTTCACCAGTAAACAGTAAGTCCTGCCATACACACTGCAGGATAGCATCAAACCAAACACTCAAATAACATCATCCCAACATTTAGCTGAACTTAAATGTCTTAACTAGACCACAAGGTGTCACTGCACGCTACAGAAGGCACGTAAACGTGGTACTTGTGACCTGCCGTGCAGAATAAGGTGCTTGCCTCCATGTACAAGGCACAAATGTCCGCAAATGCTCTCTTTAAAGAGATAAATAACTGTTACATGAATTACATTGTCTAGACGCTGTAAACAAGGCACACTGCGCGCAAGTAAGTAATGGATTACTTTCAACTAGCATCGGAAACAAACAAATGCAGAGAAGTCAAACAGGCAATTAAACGTGTAAATTAGAATTCTTAACTATATAATGAACTTACGTTCGTCAGTGACGCACCCGGCACCGCAGTGCTGTACAATATTATACGTTTTATATATATATATAGGCAGCAAATGTAAATGACGTGCATTCACCGCTCTGTGCTCTGTTGTGGGTAGAATGAATGAGCACGCCACAATGCCTTGCGCTCTTAAGGTGGACGGCTCATAACAGTCTCTTAAGGTGGACGGCTCATAACAGTCTCTTAAGGTGGACGGAGTTTGGGAACCTTTCTAACAGCCGCCCCCGAATGTACAGTGTACATTCGCTCCATAGAAAGGTGACAAAGTTATTAGTGTCTCACGAAGGGGCGATGGTGGCAGTAGAGCTGTCTTCTTCCTCGCCGGGTGGCAGGGCTGGCAGGACAACCAGCCTGGCAACTGGTCTGGTGTAATCACGATCTCTGATCCTCACGTCCACTGAACGGATGTGGCCGTCGTTACTAGGGTGGACCTTAGTAACATGACCGATGGGCCACAAGGCCCGTGGAAGCTGGGGATCCACCAACATCACTACTGAGCCTTCTGCGAGGTCAGCTGGCGTAGAGTGCCATTTCTGACGAGTCTGGAGGCTTGGCAGATAGTTTCTCAAGAAACAGGACCAGAAGCGATCTGCCAGCACCTGTGAATGCCTCCATCTACGGCGGCTCAGTAACTCGGTCTCTGGGTATACGATCTGGGGCAAGGACCCGTCTGGCCGCCCCATCAACAAACTATTGGGGGTCACAGGATCGAGATCTGTGATGCTGGAGGAGACGTACCCCAATGGCTTTGAGTTAAGAATCCCTTCTACTTCCAGTAGCATGGTCCGCAGCACTTCTTCTGAGACTGACTGAGTTCCCACTGTGGTGTACAAGGCGGTCTTTACGGAGCGGATTTCCCTTTCCCATGCTCCTCCAAAGTGAGGTGCTGCAGGGGGGTTGAAGTGGAAGTCAATTTTCTGCTTGGCGAGTTGCTGTTGCAGGTCTGGTGACAGGGCAGAGAAAGCCTCCCTCAGTTCTCTTTCTCCTCCTTTAAAGTTGGTCCCACAGTCGCAGAGCAGCTCGGCTGGTGTTCCTCGACGAGCGATAAATCGCCTGAGAGCCATCAAGAAGGAGTCTGCATCGATGGTGGTCAGAAGGTCTAAGTGCACACCCCTGGTGGTGAGACACTTGAAAATTATACCCCAACCTGTTCTCAGTACGCCTTCCTACTTTGACTTGAAACGGCCCGAAACAGTCCATCCCCGTCGAGAAGAAGGCGGGCTTGAAGAACCGCAGGCGGGCGGGCGGTAGATCTGCCATCTTTGGAACAGAAGGTCTGGCTTTCCAACGTCGACAGTCTGTGCAGGTGTGTTGGTAACGGCGAATCGCTTCACGGCCGCGCAGGATCCAGAATGAGCGCCGCATCTCAGCAAACACCCTCTCTGGCCCGGGATGGTGCAAGCGACTGTCGAAATCTTGGATGAGGAGTTTGGTAGAGGGGTGCCCAGGGTCTAACACAATAGGGTGCAGCTTTGTCTGCTCGATGTCTACAGCACGTCTCAGTCTGCCACCGACACGGATTAGTCCTTCCTCCTCATTCATCTCCGGTGACAGGGTGAGCAGTCTGCTGCCGGATGGTACGGGCTTTCCTGTTTTCAAGAGCCGCAACTCCTCTGGGAAGCTCTCGCACTGTGCTTGCTTTAATATGAGGGTCTCAGCATTGCGATAGTCTTCGGCAGTGTAGCTACCCGCCGCCCCATGTAACTCCTGCACTGTAGCTACTAGCAGCTCCTTCCAGGTATCGTACTGCTTCACCTCTGCGTCTGGCGTACTAGGTGTTGTTAAGGTGACACCGCAGAAAGTAGACTGTCGTACCTCGGAGGCATCGCCTTCCTGTTTGACGTTGGGCTTGACAGGCCACTCAGCTGGAGGCTGAAGGAGTAAGGGGGGCCATGGCTCCACCTGTTCGGCTTGGTCAGGTCCTGTAGAGTCTTGCCCCTAGTGATGTCGTCAGCTGGGTTCCTCGCTGAATCTATGTATCGCCAGGCGGTGGGACTCGTGAGGTTCTGTATTTCGGCCACTCTGGTACCAACAAAAATCTTGAAACGACAGGACTCTGAGTGCAGCCACGCCAGTACTGTTGTAGAGTCTGTCCACAGGATAGTCTGATTGATCTTCAGCGTGAGCTCTTTCTCTAGGAGTTTAGCCAGTTGAGCTCCTGTGACCACTCCACACAGCTCCAGTCTGGGTATGGAGAGTAGTCGCTTGGGAGCAACTCTGGACCTGGCGAGTAGGAAGGACAGATGGACTTGACCTCAGCAGTCCAGCGTTCTTAGATACGTCACCGAGCCATAAGCCTGTTCCGATGCATCACAGAACACATGGACTTGATGGGTGATGCTTGACTCATCCACTTCGACTGGTATATACGCTCGTGGCAAGGTGACTTGAGATAGAAATTGTAGTTCTTCCTCCCAGGCCTTCCACGCTTGTAAGAGGTCTTGGGGCAGGAGAGGATCATCCCAGTCTCTGTTTTTCTCCCAGAGACGTCTGACCAGCATCTTGGCTCGAGTGATGTATGGTAAGATAAACCCTAATGGGTCATACTGACTGGCCAAAACCCTGTAGATGTTCCGCATTGTTGGAACTCCGTACTCTATGGGTTGATGCTTGTAGCTCATGGTGTCGGTTTGACAGTGCCAGCTGAGTCCTAGAGTGGATTCAGGAGAGTCTGTTCGATCTTGTGCGAGCCAGAGCTCGAGGGTGTCGGACCTGGCTTCGTCCCACCTGGCAACGTCCCACGACGTTTGGCACGTTGCTAGCCCACTGGCGTGGATCAAACCCACCAGCTGCAAGGAGTCCCCGAAGTCTGTCCACCAACTCTCTAGCATCCTCAGGTTTGGGCAGACTCTGTAGGAGATTGTCAACATAGAAGGACCTCTCTATAGAGAGGCTCACATCATCTCCTGGCTGGCTATGATTGGCTACATGGAGCTGTAGAGCAAACGTGGTGCAGCATGGACTGCAGGTTGTTCCAAATGGTAGAACTTGCCACTCGAACACTGCTGGGGTTTCATCTCTGGTCAAGTCGCCCCACACAAACTGCAAGAGGGGACGGTCTTCAGGAAGGAGACGGACTTGATGGAACATCCCTTTAATGTCTGCGCTTAAGGCAACTGCATGTTCCCGGAAGCGCAGTAGAACTCCCAGGAGTGATGCTCCAAGGGTGGGTCCTGGCAGTAGGGAATCGTTCAGACTCTGGCCCCTGTACTGATAGGAGCAATTGAAGACAATTCTGTTCTTGTTGTTGTGACTCACCATGTGGTGAGGAATGTACCACTCTTCTCCGTCTTGGTTGACTTCTTCGGGGGTTAACTTAGTGACAGAGCCTGCATCCACCAGCTTCTGGATCTCTGCGCTGTAAGCCTTGGCACGTTCTGAGTCTTTAGCTAGCCGCCGTTCTGTGCTCCGCAGACTCGGCATGACGGCTTCTTTGGGGGCATGAAGGATAGGCATGTCTCGCTTGCGCAGCAGGTGGGTGGCGTAGCGGAAGACTCCTCCTACCTCCACGCGTGTGGTCTTCTCTTCTAGCAGGCCTACTGCTGCTTGGTCTTGTCTCGACCTGGTTACAATTTTCTCACTTTTATATGGAAGGGTGTCGAGCTGCCAAAGCCTTTCGACGTGCTTGAATAGTTCTGAAGCTGGAGGGTGAACTGATGTCACTAGGCACTGCTGTGAGTGTAGGGGCTGCTGGGAGAATCTTGCTGGGCCCTGAAGAGTCCAGCCTAGCCTGGTCCGGACGGCAGCAGGCCCACCTGGCAGGCCCAGTAGGATTGGCTCGATAGCGGTGATCAGGTGTGGGTGGTCGGAGCCGATGAGTACTAGGGGTCTGGCACTGTGGAAGGGCTTAATTGGTAAACCGACCAGGTGGGCGTACCTATTCTGGAGTCGGTCCATCGGGTATGACTGTTCGCCTAGGCCGAGGCGACCTGAGGTGAAGGCTCTGGAGACTAGGAAGCTGGTCTTTGGCTCAGCAGCAGGAGAGATGTGGAAGGATACCACAGAGCCACGGAGGGTCTGGACCTCCTGTCTAATGGTTTTCAGGGGCATGTCCTCAGGTGTGCCTTGTAGGCCAAGTTCTCGGGCAGCTGCTGGCAGGAGCATGGTCCTTTCGGACCCGTCATCCAAGATGGCGTAGGTGGTTATAGTGCGATTTCCGTGACGAAGAAGCACTCTGACGACCTTCAGTAAGACCCTAGTGTGGACTGAAAGACGGTCGACGTACAGAACCTCAGTGGCGGAGCTCACCAGGCAGCTCTCCTCCTTGCTTGTCGGTCTTGGTGGTCGATCATTTACGTCGTGAAGGACCTGCAGATGTTTCCCTTGGCATAGGCCACAGGGCTTCTTTAAGTCACACTGAGCGGCTTGGTGAGGCCGTGCACAGCGCCAGCACCTTTTGTTGGCCTTTATACAATCAGTGAGAGTTTCTTTGTTTAGCTTTGTGACTTCTGTACACTGGCTGAGGAAGAGTTCATCGCTCTCGCAGAAAGGGCAATAGGGCTTAGCTCTCCCCTTCTTTCCCTCTGAGGCTCTAGTATGTCCATCATTTTCTTCAGAGTCCTTTGATCCATGGAGAACGGTAACAGGTCGCCGTCCCTGGCGACCCTCATACCGGGACACTTGGTTTTCCTTTTCTGTTATGAGTGTCTGTCCGTCGAAATCCTGACACCAGGATTCGTGCTGGAGCCACTGGGCTAGATCGCACAGGGTGGGAACAGTCCCGGGGTTATTAAAGGTGGTCCGACGAAAGTCTGCCCGTTGCTCTGCGGGTAGTTTGCTTAACAGTCTCACCACGTGAGATCCACAGCGAAGCTCCACTTCACCGTCAGTGCCCAACGACTTAAGTAGGCCAACCAATGACTGAACATGGAGAGCAAACCGCCCAAAGGCTGCGGTGTCTCCACGGCGAACATCAGGTGAGTTTAGCACACTGGCTATCTTCCTGAGGGCTATCTGGTGGGGCTGGCCGAATTTCTCATTGAGGGCTGACATGGTGTCAGTGTAGGGCGTGGGGGAGTTGAGATAGGCATCTGCTATCAATTTTGCCTCTTCAAGCCTCAGATGGTCTACCAGAATCTGGTACTTGAACATTTCAGTCCCTTCTGTAGGCAGGAGGTTCTCCAGGGCTATTTTCAAACGGGCAAACTCACATGGGTCGTAGTGACTGAAGTTCGGTATGGTCGGGCGTGGGCCTCTGTAGGTCTGTTCAGCAGCTGCAGCTGCTGATTCATAACGTGGTGGAGGAGGGGTTTGCTGGCCCTGTCTCTGCATCCACGAGGCTGCTTGTGTGGACACTGGCATGTACCCAGGCTGGCTAGACGTATAAGTGGTTGCATAGGAGGGAGTTACACGAGGGAGATACTGTACTTGTGCATAGTGTGGCTGGTACTGGTTCAGCAGCTGCTGTGGTGCATAGTCTGCAACGTGGGGCATAGCTCTGGTGGGAGGAGCCTGAGCCGGTGGTTGGTGTTGCAGCATTGTTGATGTAGTGGTGTGATACGCAGGTCTCTGGTGTGGGGGCTGAATAGCACGCTGGAAGTGGTGTGGCAACTGTTGCGGTGGATAGCGTGCCATGTAGGTAGGTTCCTCTGGAGAGCGTGTAGGACTGGTGTAGGTGTGAGCCATGTAGGGGGGACAAGGCTCGCTACTTAGCTGTCGGGTTTGAAGGTACTGTGGTTTATTGCCAACCTTCGCTGGTGACACCTTGCGGTGGCTAGCTGACAAGGTCTGGCTCCTTGTCAGCTGTAGCTCAACCATCATCTGATCTAGTCGGTCCATGACTGGTTGACCTGGCGGACGTTCCAGGGCCGCTGTGTCTGGCCATGGTGGAGGGGGTTCAGGCCACTCCTCTTCATCCTCGGTATATACAGGATTGGGGTTGAGTTGACTGGTCAACTCCTCCCTTGTCACTCTCTCTACATGCTGTAGGTGGGCTAGCTGGGTGTCTGACCTGTACCTCTGCCACTCTGGTTCGTACGGGTCCTCTTCATGACAAGCAGCATCTCGCCTAAGCTGATGGGAGTAGGGAACGGGGGTAGAGTATGGGGGGGTTGACTTGGCTGCACCCTCCTTCTCGTGAGATAACCATTCTTCTTCATGCCCGTGCCTGTGTCTTTGCCTGATGTTGCTGAGCTGGTAATCATCAAAGCGGGTTGGCGGGCGTGACTGACGCCTAGGCCGTGCTCCTAATCCTTCGAAGTCCATACTGTCCAGGGGTAATTGAAGCTATCCGGCTCGAAGGACCACAATGTTGTGGAGAGTTATAAAAGGACTGTATGGTTCTATAAAGGTAGTCTCATTCGCCCCCGGGGCGTCGGTCAGGACACAATGGACAGGACAGTTCGTTTGGCATAGGGCAGTTTACTTGTTTTGTAGGCAGGTTGACAGGCATGGATTAGTTGAATGGTACAACACTGGCTAGTATTGGTGGTTCTGTAGTAAACAGATAAGAACATCATAAACAATTAGTATAAAATACCATAGCCTATGTAGTAATAGCACATATCACCTTAATGCAATAATATATCATGGATACACAATATAGCATATACTATATATATATAGGCAGCAAATGTAAATGACGTGCATTCACCGCTCTGTGCTCTGTTGTGGGTAGAATGAATGAGCACGCCACAATGCCTTGCGCTCTTAAGGTGGACGGCTCATAACAGTCTCTTAAGGTGGACGGCTCATAACAGTCTCTTAAGGTGGACGGAGTTTGGGAACCTTTCTAACACCTTTTCTTTTAACAACACTCAATGAACAATTGGGAACTGAGGAAACTAAATGTTGAAGCTTTGAAAGTGGAATTCTTTCCCATTCTTGTTTTATGTAGAGCTTCAGTCGTTCAACAGTCCCGAATCTCCGCTGTCGTAATTTACGCTTCATAATGCGCCACACATTTTCGATGGGAGACAGGTCTGGACTGCAGTCGGGCCAGGAAAGTACCCACACTCTTTTTTTACGAAGCCACGCTGTTGTAACACGTGCTGAATGTGGCTTGGCATTGTCTTGCTGAAATAAGCAGGGACGTCCATGAAAAAGACGGCGCTTAGATGGCAGCATATGTTGTTCCAAAACCTGTATGTACCTTTCAGCATTAATGGTGCCTTCACAGATGTGTAAGTTACCCATGCCTTGGGCACTAATGCACCCCCATACCATCACAGATGCTGGCTTTTGAACTTTGCGTCGATAACAGTCTGGATGGTTCGCTTCCTCTTTGGTCCGGATGACACAATGCCGAATATCTCCAAAAACAATTTCAAATGTGGACTCGTCAGACCACAGAACACTTTTCCACTTTGCATCAGTCCATCCTAGATGATCTCGGGCCCAGAGAAGCCGGCGGAGTTTCTGGATGTTGTTGATAAATGGCTTTCGCTTTACATAGTAGAGCTTTAACTTGCACTTACAGGTGTAGCGACAAATTGTATTTAGTGACAGTGGTTTTCTGAAGTGTTCCTGAGCCCATGTGGTGATATCCTTTAGAGATTGATGTCGGTTTTGATACAGTGCCGTCTGAGGGATCGAAGGTCACGGTCATTTAATGTTGGTTTCCGGCCATGCCGCTTACGTGGAGTGAGTTCTCCAGATTCTCTGAACCTTTTGTTGATATTATGGACCGTAGATGTTGAAATCCCTAAATTTCTTGCAATTGCACTTTGAGAAATGTTGTTCTTAAACTTTTTGACTATTTGCTCACGCAGTTGTGGACAAAGGGGTGTACCTCGCCCCATACTTTCTTGTGAAAGACTGAGCATTTTTTGGGAAGCTGTTTTTATACCCAATCATGGCACCCACCTGTTCCCAATTAGCCTGCACACCCGTGGGATGTTCCAAATAAGTGTTTGATGAGCCTTCCTCAACTTTATCAGTATTTATTGCCACCTTTCCCAACTTCTTTGTCACGTGTTGCTGGCATCAAATTCTAAAGTTAATGATTATTTGCAAAAAAAAAACATGTTTATCAGTTTGAACATCAAGTTTGTTGTCTCTGTAGCATATTCAACTGAATATGGGTTGAAAATGATTTGCAAATCATTGTATTCCGTTTATATTTACATCTAACACAATTTCCCAAATCATATGGAAACGGCGTTTGTATATATTCATATAGGACTGGGGTCTGCAACCCACGGCTCTAGAGCCGCATGCTGCTCTTTAGCGCCGTCCTAGTGGCTCCCAACAGAATTTTTAAAAAATGTATGAAAATGGAAAAAAATGGGGGGAAAAATATATTTTTGGTTTGCATATGGTTTCTGTAGGAGGACAAACATGACACAAACCTTCCTAATTGTTAGAAATCTCACTGTTTGTATTAAACATGCTTCACTAATGAGAGTATTTGGCAAGCGTCGTTTTGTCCTACTAATTTCAGCGGTCCTTGAGCTGACCGTAGTTTGTTTACATGTATAACTTTCTCCGACACTGCCACAGAAAGACGTGTTTTATGCCACTCCTTCTTTGTCTAGTTTTGTCCACCAAACGTTTAATACTGTGCGTGAATGCACAATGGTGAGCTTTGTTGATAGTATTGACTTGTGTGGAGTGCTAATCAGGCATATTTGGTCACTTCATGATTGCAAGCTAATTAATGCTAACATGCATTAAGGGGGGTGGGGGGCGAGGGGGGGTTGGGGGTAGTGGAGGAGTGATGGGGGGTTCCCCTCCAAGGTTTCTCATTGTATCCCATTGGGTTGATTTTGTTCTTGCCCTGATGTGGGATCTGAGCCGAGGATGTCGTTGTGGCTTGTGCAGCCCTTTGAGACACTTAAGGGCTATATAAGTAAAGTTTGATTGATTGATTGATTGATGCTCAACTATTAAGAGTAATACTGTTAGTTCCGCCAGTCTGCCAGTGATATTTCGCGTATTTAAAGGCCTACTGAAACCCACTACTACCGACCACGCAGTCTGATAGTTTATACATCAATGATGAAATCTTAACATTACAACACATGCCAATACGGCCGGGTTAACTTATAAAGTGACATTTAAAATTACCCGGGAAATATCCGGCTGAAACGTCGCGGTATGATGACGTATGCGCGTGACGAAGTCAGTATAACGGAAGTTATGGTACCCCGTAGAATCCTATACAAAAAGCTCTGTTTTCATTTCATAATTCCACAGTATTCTGGACATCTTTTGCAATTTGTTTAATGAACAATGAAGGCTGCAAAGAAGACAGTTGTAGGTGGGATCGGTGTATTAGCAGCGGACTACAGCAACACAACCAGGAGGACTTTGTTGGAGCGCTAGCCGCGCTAGCCGCGCTAGCCGCGCTAGCCGTGCTAGCCGCCGACCTCACCTTGACTTCCTACGTCTCCGGGCCGCCAAACGCATCGGGTGAAGTCCTTTGTCCTTCTGCCGATCGCTGGAACGCAGGTGAGCACGGGTGTTGATGAGCAAATGAGGGCTGGCTGGCGTAGGTGGAGAGCTAATGTTTTTAGCATAGCTCTGTGCTGTCCGGTTGCTAAGTTAGCTTCAATGGCGTCGTTAGCACAGCATTGTTAACCTTCGCCAGCCTGGAAAGCATTAACCGTGTATTTACATGTCCACGGTTTAATAGTATTGTTGATTTTCTATCTATCCTTCCAGTCAGGGGTTTATTTTTTTTGTTTCTATATGCAGTTAAAGCACGATGCTATCACGTTAGCTCGTAGCTAAAGCATTTCGCCGATGTATTGTCGTGGAGATAAAAGGCACTGAATGTCCATTTTGCGTTCTCGACTCTCATTTTCAAGAGGATATAGTATCCGAGGTGGTTTAAAATACAAATCCGTGATCCAAAATAGAAAAAGGAGAGTGTGGAATCCAATGAGCCAGCTTGTACCTAAGTTACGGTCAGAGCGAAAAAAGATACGTCCATCACTGCCTCTCAAGTCCTTCATTGTAACGTTCCTCATCTACGAATCTTTCATCCTCGCTCAAATTAATGGGGTAATCATCACTTTCTCGGTCCGAATATCTCTCGCTCCATTGTAAACAATGAGGAATTGTGAGGAATCCTAGCTCCTGTGACGTAACGCTACTTCCGGTACAGGCAAGGCTTTTTTTTATCAGCGAGCAAAAGTTGCGAACTTTATCGTCGATTTTCTCTACTAAATCCTTTCAGCAAAAATATGGCAATATCGCGAAATGATCAAGTATGACACATAGAATGGATCTGCTATTCCCGTTTAAATTAAAAAAAATCATTTCAGTAGGCCTTTAACTAGACAGGGGGTCGGCAACCCGCGGCTCTAGAGCCGCATGCGGCTCTTTATCGCCGCCCCAGTGGCTCTCTGGAGCTTTTTCAAAAATGTATGAAAAATGGAAAAAGATGAGGGGAAAAAAATATATGTTTTGTTTTAATATGGTTTCTGTAGGAGGACAAACATGACACAAACCTCCCTAATTGTTATAAAGCACACTTTATATTAAACATGCTTCACTGATTCGGGTATTTGGCGAGCGCCGTTTTGTCCTATCAATTTTGGCGGTCCTTGAACTCACAGTAGTTTGTTTACATGTATAACTTTCTCCGACTTTCTAGGACGTGTTTTATGCCACTTCTTTTTCTGTCTCATTTTGTCTACCAAACTTTTAACGTTGTGCATGAATGCACAAAGGTGAGCTTTGTTGATGTTATTGACTTGTGTGGAGTGCTAATCAGGAATATTTGGTCACTGCATGACTGCAAGCTAATCAATGCTAACATGCTATTTAGGCTAGCTATATGTACATATTGCATCATTGTGCCTCATTTGTAGGTATATTTGAGGTCATTTAGTTTCCTTTAAGTCCTCTTAATTCCATTTATATCTCATGACACACTATCTGTATGTAATATGGCTTTTAATTTTTTGCGGCTCCAGACAGATTTGTTTTTGTATTTTTGGTCCAATATGGCTCTTTCAACATTTTGGGTTGCCGACCCCTGAACTAGACTGTTGGAACTTCACCAATGGTGTGTTTGTTTGCAAAGGTGACATTAAATGATGTTTGTGTACACAAAAGCACAGTGCCAGGGACACATTTTTTTTACGGGGATTCGTAATATTGACAATAACTCAATGAAATCACTTGCCTGATGGGGAGGCAGTTTTCTTGCCGTGGTAGACATCTGGTGTGAATATTTCCAGCTCTCGATCTAATCCTCTCTAAATGTAAACTGGGGAAAAGTGTGCCAAATGGCTTGGGAGCAAGACTACATTTTGGACTTGCGAAAGCTTTAAATGAGTTTTATAGAAATGTTGGAGGCAATATTGGGAAAACACAGTGAGACAATTGTAATTAGTTTTCAGCCTGTCACATTTATCATCATTATCCCACTTTTAGACATGCCGATTTTGGACTCCTGTTTTAACCAACGCAGCGACGGCGATGCCTCATAACATGCAGCGCATATTGATGTGCTTTCATGTGTGTTGCCTGGCGTCGGATGTTTGATATATAGCTTTGTGACTGGAAATGCCGGAGTGGATCGAGCGCATGCCATTCAGAGGCGGCCCACTAAGAGCTAATCTACTTGTCAGGCTTGACTGCCAAGCACATCAGCCCACACACTTCACAATATGACTTTATTCATGTACTGTAGATCTGGGACATTAACTGTCTCTGCCCACCAGAACACAACACTTACGCCCACCGCCGGCACCGACAGAAACGTGTATTATGAGCAGGCGTGAGCAATAACAAACTGATCATTTACGATTCAAACAACCCTCCTTCACCTCAAGACTATAACTTCAAGTCAATTTTGCACGCATTCACTTTGACTGCACTCGTTTGGCTTCGTGTGATAAATGTGAGCCATTGTTTGGATTTTTTTTTTAAATTTCTTTTCAATAAACCCGCTGCCAGGGGTAGGTTTGAACAAAGCGCTCGCACAAGTCATTCCGTCTGGAAGCTGTATCATTAAAAATAAGTAGGCCTTGAGGGGTTTTGAAGTTTAGGAATACAGGAAATCTGACTCAGTATGAGTGTTAAGACAAACGGGACGAAGATAAATACGATTTTTGATTAATCTTTTGACAAGAGAACCTGCAAATGCATTTGATCAGATGTGTGTCCTATTGTTCCGCAAGCAAAACATTATTAAGTTTGAATAATAGGCCTCGTGGCCATTTCATAAATCTCCAACGGGGCAGTGACCTCACATGCTGGCACTTCATAAATCTATTTCAACAAAATTAGAACTTAAAAAAAAAAAACATGTCAAATATTGTTGCCTTAATTTCAGAGATTGAGCACAGGTCAAAGAGGGGAGTCACTCACATAAGTATTAAGTGTAACCTCTTGAACAATTATTTAGAGAGCTATAACTCCTCTTTAAAGAGGGAAGGACACAGACATCTGCGGCTGATTTAAGACTCACAAATGTATAATGAGCGGGAGGAGGAATGTCAAGTTTGATGTTGGATATTTAAAAAAATATATTATTAAGGGTCGCTTCAGAGTCGATTTTAAAGTTCTGTTATTAGTTGTTAAATGTCTTAATGGCCTTGCGCCTTCCTATCTATCTGACCTGTTTTGACCGTATCAACCCTTGCGGATCCTGAGGTCCTCTGGCACTGGCCTTTCAGGTTTACCAAATACCAGAACAAAGACCCACGGTGAGGCGGAATTTAGCCACTATGGCCCCCACCTGTGGAACAGCTTGCCAGAGAGCCTCAGGACTGCAGAGAGCGTTGAACTTGAAAAAAAGACACACCTTTTTAATCCGGCTTTTCAATAATCATCTGTTTTTTATTTTATTGTTTCGTGTTTTTTTTATATCTTAATCATTAATATTTCTATACTATTAGTCTCTGAGTGTTATATTTTTATTAACTTGTTAATGTAATATTTATATTTAAATTTTTACATGTTTTGTCATATGTTTTATTATATATATATATATATATATATATATATATATATATATATATATATATATATATATATATATATATATATATATATATATATATATATATATATATAAATAAATATAGTCAAGGTTTCTGTGGATTATCCGTTATACAGTGCTCAATACCGGGGTAGAGCGGAATATATTTTAAAATCCCCTGACGAGCAGGGAAACCTGCGAAACAGGCTTGTAGGGATGATATAGCCTCTTGTGTTTTTTCCTGACCTAACGTATATATATATAGTTTAAAACATATGATAAAATATATGTACATGTACAGCGTTAATTGTAGTTATTCTCCAGTGTGGATGCCTCAAAGGTGACGTTTTACCTCAAATCCTCAGTGCGATGCCATGTTTTGTTTTTACCTTGTTATTGTCAATAGTGAATGTGTAATTGTATGTGTGTTTGTTTGTATGTGCATGTGTGTTTTCTTCTCTTCTTCTATTATTGATATGTTTGTTGTTTGTTTTGTTTTGTACAGCACAGTGTGCTTGCCACTTGCCTGTGCATGAAAAGTGCTATGTAAATAAAGTATGATTTCATTTGTTTTGAAAGATTCATGTATTGTGAAAAGAGAAAACTATACATACAATAAATGAAGGCAAAGTAACGCTAACCTTCTGTAGTCCACTACAAGGGGCAGTGTGCAGTTTATGGCAGCATTGTCTGCAGAGTGTGTGCTAATGGTTGTGTGCATATCACTAATTCCAATTAGTCAGACGGCTTTGTTTCACGGCAAGGTGCTCGTTAAACTTAATTAGTAGGGGTGTAAAAATTAATCGGTACGAACCGACAACCGATTTTAACTTTAGAGATATAAATACATTGTTCGGCGAGCCTCTGGATTGATCTATCTGTAGTATGGATCGGTAGATTTCCGGTTGGAAAGTCATGAATCGGTTGATTGTAGATCCGATACAAAATATGGCTGCTCAAATCTTGCGAGACTTCTGTGATGACGTATTACTTGAGTAGCACGCAATGTCAATCAATCAGAAGCAACGTAAGGCGGGTTTTTGTGTCTTTATTTTTCACACACACTCTCCAGTGCAGTGTTGTCCACATGGCAAATTTCTCGCTAAATCTAGAATCTTTCCAACTCCTCTTAATGACTTCCTTTCTCAAAAGTGACTGGCGACAAATCTAGCAACTGTTTTTTGGGTGTTTGGAGACATGAAAGCACGTAACACTCTCATGTCCTCAACGTACAAGCGGTGCTTCCGTGGGTCTTTCCTCACAGGCGGGTCAGCTGTCAACAGAATGTCTGCTCTTAGACAGCTTGTACTGAAAACACATTTTGTTGTGTTATTAAGTACAATGACAATGAAGTCAATTCCATTCTCGTCAGAGTAGAGACGAGACCCACAGCCTCTCTGTGCAAAGCTGCCACTGTTTCGGCCTTGGTTGAGATGTAAATGTTTTATCACTAGCATGCTTCAAATAAAAACAAACCTATGGTTCATGTCAAAAAGCCAGTCAATAGATTTGGTTCGTTCATGAGTATCTCAACCTTTTAATCTTTTGATCAAATTTGATACTCTTACCATTTAACGACGTAAAACAAATAAAAATACAACTATACTAAGAGTCAACAGAAGAAAATTAATGTACAGTTCTAATCATGATTTCCATTTTTTAACTCACACATCGTCTTTTCTTTAAGTTTATTATGGATTGCAATGCCTTGAAGTTGATAGTTCTATTTGCTAATAATTAATACAGGAACCACCTGTTTTGTATGTGTCTATTTAAAAAATAAACACATGACATTGTTCTGATATGATACATTTAGTTTTCTTTTCACCATGCAGAGCTTCCATCTGTATTGAATTCCATCGCATCGTAATGTTTTAAAAAGTATTGTTAGTGAATCAAATTGTAACCCATATATCAAGATTCATATTGGATCACCATTTAAGGTAGAGATGCGCACACCTCTACTAATTAGCGCTTGATCTTTACATTATATTGTTTACGTAGGGATGTGCCACCAATCAGTATCAGTTGATTTACTTGAAAAAAGGTGATCGGCGAATGCCGATTTATGACTTTTAATGCTAATCACAAACACAGATCCTCTCTGGCTGATACTGTATTTAGTTTTTGTGCGCTGGCTGATAAGCAGCTATCAGCTAATTATGTGTCTCCATACACAGTGTGTAGCCGCTCCTCTAAGGAAATAATAACCACCTCCATCACGAAAAACAAACTAATAGACATTTCTTAGTATATTGAGTGTTATTATCACTGGAGGTTGAGGCTAAACATGTCACAGACCGAGAGCAAGCTAGGAGCATACATTCTAAATGCTAAGCTAACAGCTAAACTAGCTTAAAACAACAAGAAGAAATAAGTGCTTGGTAAACTTTAGGATGTGTAGATGGAACCATGTTACAGCAGAAAGTAAGCAGTTATTAACAGGAAATTAAAAAGTATATTAATAAGAGTCTAGAGAGAGGATAATATAACAACTGTTGATCACAGTCAGTACACAACACTAAAGAGGAGGCTCAGATCATCCATAAATTGGTGGTGTCTATACCAAGACTAGTATCCGTATATGGTTGATACAGGAGTGACGGGATAGATACAGTATTTGTATTTTCTCAAAATCGTTTTTTTTGTTTTTTTTTTGTTAATGTATAATAATAATTCCTTGGACAAAAGGAAAACTTTGAGGGCAAAAACCAAATAATTTAAGTGAGTACGAGAGTTTAGTTACTGTGAACTATTTGCTTTATTTTGCTCAAACAATTATGTAATAAAAGAGAATAAGGAATTAGTTTGAATATTGTATTGCTATTGTTAAACTGTCACTAACAATCACCATAAATACATTGAAACATATCCAGTTAACACACGTGATCAGTATCGGAATCGGCAGTACAAAATCCTGAACGGAACAACACTAGTTTACGTGCACTAGTTTCTAACGATGATTATGGCAGTAAATCTAAACAATGTTTTTATATGAGAAAACATTATTACAGAATAATACAATATGATTTGTTCATTTCATTTCATTCAGCTTTTAGTAACATCCAATACGATTCAGTGTGATGTGTAAATATATTAATATAATGCAGCATTGTATTACGATAGTAAACTTTATTATATGTGCTGTTTGTACAACACACGTGTCCATTATATTCTTCATATATGCCGCAGGGAGCCTGGTGAATATATTGATTACTGTTGCCACTTATCTGCAGGCTTGTGTATTGTTCCAACATGAATACTAGAATGTAGACACAAATAATGAAAACCTCCTCTTCTGCTGTTACCCACTATTTGAGAAACACTGCTAATGTATTTTAATACAATCACAATATATTGTAACATAAGTTATTTATTTTATTTTTATGAAAATAATTGTATTTATTATGGGCCTGCTGCAATGCAAGCACCCATATTAATAATTGTATTGTTTTTCTTTAACACTGCACAGCTATAGTTTTTTTTTAAACATTTAAATTCTATATACTTACTTTAATAAATAGCTAAAAGGCTATTTTTCATATTTTGTCTTGTATATATATATATATATATATATATATATATATATATATATATATATATATATATATCCATCCATCCACCCATCCATCTCCTACCGCTTGTCCCGTCGCCACCTCATCACAGGGCCAACACAGATAGACAGAATATATATATATATATATATATATATATATACATATATATATATATATATATATATATATATATATATATATATATATATATATATATATATATATATATATATATATATATATATATATATATATGTAACAGTCAGTGTTCTGCGTTGTGTATCTTCTTAGTGAGGCGCACACACCGGAGTTCAATCATGGGGATTTATTCACCTTTTTTTGGAAAAAAACAAAAACAGGGCGTCACACACAGTCCACGGCAAACGGAATCTCTCTCCACAGCTCCGAGCGTCAGTGCTCACTGAATTCAATTATACATGTTTAAATGTGGAAATGGAAATAACAACAATAATAATAATAATAATAATAATAATAATAAAGGTAAAAAAAGCATAATAGTCTCAAATAAATAAATTAAATAAAACACAGTATATAAAATATATACTTCAGCAAATAACAATATATATTAAGAAAAAGGATCCTTAAATGTGCAGCAATACACCTCATATTTCCCACCCACATCAATTATTTTTATATTTTTTATACAATAAACTAAGCCAAAAAAACTCATAACAGACATACCTTTTTTTGGAAAAAAAACAAAAACAGGGCGTCACACACAGTCCAAGGCAAACGGAATCTCTCTCCACTAAAGAATAAAGAAAAAAATACACACTCATATAAATGCTACAGCGGCACACAAGATGTCCACACAGACACACGGCAGAGCCCCTGACCCGTGCACAAACTCACGAGACAGGAGACCCTGCAACAACTGCCGCTAGCAGTAAGCTAATCAAGCTAACCCACACATCCTTTAGCATACAAAAGTTCGGGTTTTTTTCAACAATAAACAACCATTCGGGAATTCAACACGCATGCACACCAACAAGTCACAAGACAGTGCGCATTCCCACAAAACACTTTTAAAAGCGACAACCAAAAAGTTCATAAAAAAACAATAGGAGAGAGACATAAACTTGACTTACCAGCTCCGAGCGTCAGTGCTCACTGAAGCTGGTCACAAAGGTGCGACGCCAAATCACCCCCCAGGGAAACAAAAAGGTATGTAACGGAAAATAATAGAGTGGAACCTTTTTACAATGAAAAACACTTTTGGGGAAGTTCACAACAAAAAATGTTGTGAATAATTGACCAAAATTAAAATAAAATAAAATACAATTTAGCTCGGCTACATACTCCCCTCTGAACTTCACCAAAATACTTCAAGACTTAGCAGAGTACTCCAATACATTCACGTTATGCAACTTATTAGTTACTCACATCACTGAGAAAATGGCCAAGGAGGGCTGCGCAACCCTCCTGGGTACACTTGCAAAAAGAGGTGCCTTTTACACCACCTTACACATTACTTTACAAAGGTAATAAAAATATATACCTTTCACAAGACAAGGAGTACCTAATATTTATCACTGCTACTGTAATACATGTTCAACCCAAACATTGGATTAAACAACTATCTTATGGTACTTGATGGTTTACAGAGGTTTGTAACTCAAACAGATATTTTCTTCTGGGTCATGTTCTGAATTAGCCTATCTACAGGTTTCACCAGCCTACCCACCCTCGTTCTTATACGGGAGACAACACTGATTGCTGTGCTTGGGGGGTCGTCGCTATGGCCTGTCCTATCAACCACATTTGACACACTCCTTGGCCTCTGGCTGGCACTTTCATCCAGATCAGGGTCTTCAAGCTCCTCATCAGCATCCAGACATTCTGATGGCAAATTGGCAGAAGCACTGTCCAGAATCCAACTGGCTGTTCGGTCTTCTGTGACATCTCTCGTCACCACATCCGACACCCGACTTTGTGTCTCATCATGACTTGACTCAGATGATTCAGTGAATGATGATTCAACATCCTCTTCATTCTCCAAATTAAGCGGAAGAAAGTTGACACTAAGGAGGCGGTTGCGATGGACAACCCTTTCATGACCACTGCAAGTGTTCCTTATCCGGTACGTATGACACCTTGGGTCTCTTGAGACAACCACATACGGGACAGCCTCCCATTTGTCCGACAACTTCTTGCGTGCCCTTTCACATTTGTTTGACAAGAGTACTTGGTCTCCCTCAGCGATGTCATGACCTTTGGTCCTTTGGTTGTACAGTTCAGTTTGATGACGCTGACTGGTGACAGCATTGGCCTGGGCAGATGATAATGCTTCTTTTAGCTCCTCCCTCAGTTTGAGGACATATTTATCATAGTCAGCAATGTCACAGTCCCTCTCCACATTGTGGAACATTACGTCAACTGGGAGTCTGGGAATTCTCCCGTACATTAGATAAAACGGGGCATAGCCCGTCGACTCATGGGCGGTGCAGTTGTAGGCGAAAGTCAATGTCTGCAGCATTTGGGGCCATTTTTGTTTGGCTCTTGGAGGGAGAGCTCTGATCATGCTTCCCAATGTCCGGTTAAAGCGTTCGACCACACCGTTTCCCATGGGATGATAAGCCGTTGTCCTCGACTTCTTTACCCCAGAGATCAGCAGCAACTCTCGGATCAACTGGCTCTCAAAGTTGGCTCCTTGGTCGGAGTGAATTCTCTCTGGAAAGCCGTAGACACAGAAGTATCGATCCCAGAGTTGACGAGCAACCTGCTTTGCTGACTGATCATGACATGGGAAGGCGTGAGCCATTTTTGTGAAATGGTCAGTGACGACCAGGACATCCTCAGTATTTCCATTTGGGATTTCAGCTGACCAAAATCAATGCAGACCATCTCGAGAGGGCTTGTTGTTTTGATGCTCTCGAGAGGCGCTCTCCCTTCGGGTTCGGGTGTCTTGCTCACCACACAGCGCTTGCACGTCTTGACATATTCACGGACATCTCGTTCCATGTCAATCCAAAAGAACCTCTGCCTCGCCAGGTATAGAGTCCTATGCTGTCCCTGATGCCCAGCCTCGTCATGGACACCCTGCAGAGCCTGCTTGGCCAGTGATGCGGCCACAACATACTGGTACCACCTTCTCCCAGTTAGTGAATCTTTGCTCACTCTATATAGGATGCCATCCAACATCTTGAGCTTCTCCCACTGCTTTAGAGTCTTCTGGACTTTGAGAGGCTCTTTAACTCTTTCTCTCCTCGATGGCCTCCTGCCATGCGCCACATAGTGAATGACTCTTGCCAGTATAGTGTCTTCCTGTTGCTTGTCTTGAAGCTCTTTAAGGGAGAAGACGGGTAAGGCACTTTCTCCTGGTGGAACAATCTTATGTACATCATTTACCAGCCAAGAGATCACTCTCCCTTTGGGTCCCTCACCCCACTCAATCTGACCATCTAGGACTGCCGTCACTTCTTCACTGCTCATTGAACTGCATGCCATTTCAGATCCGCCCAGTTTTACCTCTTGGCTGTTGGTGCTCAGCCGAAACACATCCTGTATCCTGTCATCCCGAATCTGTTGCGCTTCCTCGAGCAGAGCCTCATATGGCTCTGCTATAAGTCTCTTGCTGACCCGTGGCTTGATGAAGGGTTGCCTGCTCAAGGCATCTGCAACGATGTTCTTACTACCTGGGATATATTGGATACTGAAGTCGTATGGAGCCAACTTCGACACCCACCGCTGTTCACAAGCGTCCAACTTTGGCTTTGTGAGGATGTAGGTTAGTGGGTTATTATCAGTCCAAACAGTGAAGGAGTGTCCCTTCAGCCAATGGCTGAATTTGTCGCACACTGACCACTTGAGAGCGAGGAACTCCAAACGATGGGCTGGATACTTGGTTTGTGAGCGATTCAGGGCTTTGCTTGCGAAGGCTATGGGACGTGCTTTGCACCCTCCTTCAGGGACTTGAGAGAGGACAGCGCCCAATCCATCCAATGAAGCGTCGGTTGAGAGGATGAAAGGGCGACCAAAGTCCGGATGGGCCAACACAACTGAGTTCAACAGAGCAGCCTTTAGTTGGTTGAATGCGTCGCTCTGTTCTTGAGCCCAATCCCCTGGGCTGAGCCTTTTAAAGTGAGAAGCCCGTTTTGCGTTGGCCTTTCCAGTCGCGGCGGCGGTCAGAGAGAACAGGGGCTTCGCCATACTGGAACAGTTTTGTATGAATCTCTGGTAATACATTACCATACCGAGAAAAGACTTAATCTTTTTTGCTGAAGATGTGACTCCATCCTCCATCATCAAGTCCGCTTCACTCATGTCTGTAATGACTTGTATCTTTTCAGAATCAGTGGAAACCCCATTCTCATCAATGATGTGGCCCAAGAACTTGACACTTCGCCGGAGGAAATGACACTTCTTCGGAGCCAACTTAAGCCCATGTCCTTTCAACCACTTAAAGACCGTTTCGAGTCTTTTGAGGGCTTCCTCTTCATTTGGGGCAAAGACCAAAACATCGTCGAGGTAGCACAGCAGGGTCAAAAAGTTTTGGTCTCCAAAGACACTCATCATGAGGCACATGAAACTTGCCGGGCTGTTGCACAGGCCGTGGGGTAGTCGGTTGAACTCATGGAGGCCTACTGGTGTAGTGAAGGCAGTAAACTTCTTGTCCTGTTCGTGCATGGGGACATTGTAGAACCCCGATGTCAAGTCCATGGCGCTAAATATGGCATTTCCCCCTAGCGCAGCCAAACAGTCAGCTTGGTGAGGTACTGGATAGGCATCCTTCACGGTGCGTGCATTAAGCCACCGGTAGTCCACACAAATGCGTAGTTCCCCAGTCTTTTTCCAAACCAGTACTAATGGCGAGGCCCACTCACTTGACGACTTGCGTATGATGTTCTTCTCCTCCATCTCAGAAAGGACCTCTCTTAGTTTCTGGTATTGGCTTGGTGGGACACGGCGGTATGCTAGTCGGAAGGGGCGCTCATCAGTCAGATGGATCCTGTGGACGAAGTCTTTGGCTAGGCCACAGTCCAGCTTGTCCTTGGAGAACACATCATCATGCCTCTGTATGAGTTCCACAAGTTGACTCTTCCAATAAGGGGATACTTCACATGAGTGGATGTCTATGTCGTCCAACCCAAGATCAGCAAGCTTATCCTGAAGGGCGAGAGTTACAGAGGTGTCAGGGACATGGTCAGTGTCTACTCTTACGCTTTGGCCTTGTGCTTTTAGCTCCGTGCTGGCGAAATAGTCCACTCCAAGCTCAAAGTCTTCAAGTGCCACACATGGTGAAACATCAGCTAACTTCATGTTCCTCCTCAGTGTCACAGGCTTGTCACTCGGGTTCACGACCTTCACAGGAACCCACCTGTCTCCGCTCATCATGACGCTCTTCCGGTTGGAGTGTGATTTGGCTGGTTCCACCAGTATGGTAGTTCCCTCTGAGATAGGAGCCTTTCCAGGAAGCTTTCCCCACACTATGTGCTCCTGTTTCGGTACCGGTGTCACGGCATCCACAGCTTCACAGTTCCAATGATGTCTGGGATAATGTCACCTTTCCATCTTGTTATGCCCGAGAGCATGCTCAAGAACTGCTCGATGCCTGGTTCACCAGTAGAGTCAGCTTTACTCATCACGCGCCAATAGCTGGGATCTTGCTTGAATTGGCGTAGCAAGTGTTTCAGCAAATTGGTGCCTACTATCATTTGGTCACGCTGGCCTGGCACGACTAGTGTGGGCACGATTGCTTCTTGTCCGTAGATTTTCAACTTTAACTGGTGAATGCACTTGGGTCGCACATGCACACCACCACAACCCACCAGAAAAATGTCTTTGGTGGACTGGGCACCCTCTGACAGCAACCCTGCCTTGTGGAGCTCTTCTTCTGCTTCTTCACTCATCGTACAAGCCATTGAACCAGTGTCTAGCATGGCATACAGTGCAACTTGGTCATTCACCAGCACATCAGTGTAGAATAGATCATCTGCCTTCTCAAGTTTGTGTATATTCTGGAAAATCATGACACTACCATTCGGTGCAGTCTTACAGCTCTCTTCATATATTGCATGTATGTCTTCTTCAGTTTTGAGGGTCTGACATGACACACTCACACTTTTCCCTCCACAATGTGAGCGACTCAGTTTTCCTGGTTGGGTGTGTGGTTCTCTGCTTGGGTTTGGCGTGGAGCGGCCCGTGGGCAATCTCTCCTTGTGTGGCCAGGTTACAGACACCCAAAGCACCTCTTCTCTTTCATGCAGTGTTCACGTGTGATGTGAGTTTTGTCACCACATACACGGCAAGAAGTGGGGCGTGTCCACTGGGTTGGCTGTTGGACCGGAGATGCTGCTCTGGCCAAAACGCCTTCTAGCATGCTTAGTACTCGTTCTAAAGCCCCTGCTTCTAAAGTGGTGACTGCACTCACCTTTGTCTGTGTGGAAGGTTCTTGAACACCCGCTCTCATTGCAGTCAGCTCCTCAACTACAGGTTGACAGGTAGTGGTAGCTGCTGTCACCATTTTGAACTTCTCTGCTCTAATGGCCCTCTTCCTTGCCTGATGCTCCCTCTGGTGCTCATCGATAGCTTCTTGCACCTCCACGGCTGACCATTTGCTGATAGGCTTGCATCGGAACACACTGGAGAGTTCGGGGTTGGGGCAGTTCCTGATGAACATCATAGCAATTTGCGCTGACATGTTCTCCATCTTCTCTCCACTTTTCCGCAGATGCTGGTCAGCGTGCTCGGCTGCTGTATTGAGCCGAACCCAGTAATCCACTGGGTTCTCATTTGCGTCAGGCTGTGTAGAATAGAAATCAGCCATCGGTAAGCCAGACATGGGAGAGTCACTGAAGTATCTTTTGAGTATGTCGTATACCACTTCAGGGTGTGTGTTGATATCAGCACTACTCTTCAGCCCCACTTTAACGATACTCTTAGCTCGTCCCAAAAGATGACTGAGGATTTCATCCGTCTGCTCTGTAGTCGGACAATTCTTTTTATGTAGGTAAGCGTCCATCATATCTATCCACTCTTGTAACGGTGTATTTGTCTGAGCCATCCCCCCTAAACATCGATGGTTCCTTGACAGCTGCATTTACCGTGATGTTCAGTCGAGACAAATCAACTGGGGAGGGCATGGGCTCGAGCGGGGGTGGAGTCATGGGGTGTGGGCAACTTAGTGTGGGGGAAGGTGTTTGGTGGGCTAATATGCGGCTAACAACAGTGTCACCAATGTGGGTTCCCAACTCCCCTAAAAGGTCACGCAATTGTGCCAGGGTGTCATTATTAGCAACGGTGGGAGTGGAAAACATTTGCCTTGCTACAGGGGTACCATCAGGGCTGCTACAGCCTGGCTGCCTAGCTTGCTCTGCAGTCCCTGCTTGCATCCACCCTCTACCCCTCCCAAATGGTGTAAAATCCATTATATTTCAAACACAATGAATATAACAGCGGAAATATGACGTTAAAATAAAATTTAACTATACAGAGACACGTGGTATAGAGACACTGTACGTGAGGAAACGTAATGATAAATTGTGGAAGAACACAGCCACAGTGAAACAAAATCACTTTTTATCAAAAGTCTCAACGATCAACGGATCCTTTCTGATTGCTGTACGATACGCTTACTTGCTCACAGCATAACCTCGGCGATCTGCAGCAGCTGATCTGAAGAATCCGGGTCACGGCACCATTTTGTAACAGTCAGTGTTCTGCGTTGTGTATCTTCTTAGTGAGGCGCACACACCGGAGTTCAATCATGGGGATTTATTCACCTTTTTTTGGAAAAAAACAAAAACAGGGCGTCACACACAGTCCACGGCAAACGGAATCTCTCTCCACAGCTCCGAGCGTCAATGCTCACTGAATTCAATTATACATGTTTAAATGTGGAAATGGAAATAACAACAATAATAATAATAATAATAATAATAATATTAATAATAATAAAGGTAAAAAAAGCATAATAGTCTCAAATAAATTAATTAAATAAAACACAGTATATAAAATATATACTTCAGCAAATAACAATATATATTAAGAAAAAGGATCCTTAAATGTGCAGCAATACACCTAATATTTCCCACCCACATCAATTATTTTTATACAATTATTTTTATATTTTTTATACAATAAACTAAGCCAAAAAAACTCATAACAGACATACCTTTTTTTGGAAAAAAAACAAAAGCAGGGCGTCACACACAGTCCAAGGCAAACGGAATCTCTCTCCACTAAAGAATAAAGAAAAAAATACACACTCATATAAATGCTACAGCGGCACACAAGATGTCCACACAGACACACAGCAGAGCCCCTGACCCGTGCACAAACTCACGAGACAGGAGACCCTGCAACAACTGCCGCTAGCAGTAAGCTAATCAAGCTAACCCACACATCCTTTAGCATACAAAAGTTCGGGTTTTTTTCAACAATAAACAACCATTCGGGAATTCAACACGCATGCACACCAACAAGTCACAAGACAGTGCGCATTCCCACAAAACACTTTTAAAAGCGACAACCAAAAAGTTTATAAAAAAACAAAAGGAGAGAGACATAAACGTGACTTACCAGCTCCGAGCGCCAGTGCTCACTGAAGCTGGTCACAAAGGTGCGACGCCAAATCACCCCCCAGGGAAAAAAAAAGGTATGTAACGGAAAATAATAGAGTGGAACCTATTTACAATGAAAAACACTTTTGGGGAAGTTCACAACAAAAAATGTTGTGAATAATTGACCAAAATTAAAATAAAATAAAATAAAATTTAGCTCGGCTACATATATATATATATATATATATATATATATATATATATATATATATATATATATATATATATATATATATATATATATGTATATATATATATATATATATATATATATATATATATATATATATATATATATATATATACACTACCGTTCAAAAGTTTGGGGTCACATTGAAATATCCTTATTTTTGAAGGAAAAGCACTGTACTTTTCAATGAAGATAACTTTAAACTAGTCTTAACTTTAAAGAAATACACTCTATACATTGCTAATGTGGTAAATGACTATTCGAGCTGCAAATGTCTGGTTTTTGGTGCAATATCTACATAGGTGTATAGAGGCCCATTTCCAGCAACTATCACTCCAGTGTTCTAATGGTACAATGTGTTTGCTCATTGGCTCAGAAGGCTAATTGATGATTAGAAAACCCTTGTGCAATCATGTTCACACATCTGAAAACAGTTTTGCTCGTTACAGAAGCTACAAAACTGACCTTCCTTTGAGCAGATTGAGTTTCTGGAGCATCACATTTGTGGGGTCAATTAAACGCTCAAAATGGCCAGAAAAAGAGAACTTTCATCTGAAACTCGACAGTCTATTCTTGTTCTTAGAAATAAAGGCTATTCCACAAAATTGTTTGGGTGACCCCAAACTTTTGAACGGTAGTGTATATATATATATATATATATATATATATATATATATATATATATATATATATATATATATATATATATATATATATATATATGTATATATATATATATATATATATATATATATATATATATATATATATATATATATATATATATATATATATATATATATATATATATATATATATATATATATATATATATGTATATATATAAACCTATGTATGTTATACAGTGAACAAAGCAATGCAATTGAAAAATCAGTAAACTACCAAAACTAAAATAAAAATGAGCAGAATGTAAAAATTGTAGTCCCCTACCTGTGTGTGGGCAGCTAAACTAGGCTACTTCACAAATCCATATAACAAAACAATGAACCAGAAAAGTGCATCCAAATGTTGCTGTTCTTTTGATACATTTGTTTGTTTTTTTAGTCGATGTGACTCCAGTCCTGTCAGGTGGCACACATATGAGGTAGCCGGGGCAATTTACATTTAAAAAC
This sequence comes from Entelurus aequoreus, assembly GCF_033978785.1. Classification (NCBI taxonomy): domain Eukaryota; kingdom Metazoa; phylum Chordata; class Actinopteri; order Syngnathiformes; family Syngnathidae; genus Entelurus; species Entelurus aequoreus. The sequence continues at coordinate 37,123,671 of NC_084739.1, forward strand.
AGTTATTAAATGAACGACTCACAGTTCTGGTTGTTTACCTCAAAGAGCTGTTTAAAACTAAGACTCGACTCATTCACGAACGTCAGATCTCTAATTTCAGAGCGTAAACCCTCATGGAATGGCCTGTGGGTTAGAGACATGGCTGCACGTGTGTGTGGCCGTGTGCACGGGGAACTTGAGAAGTCAACCTGAAACACTCTTAAGAGTGTGTACTTAATTGATGGCGATGAAAATAAGAACCTGGGACACAAGACAACACTTGTTTGCAGATTAATGTTGTTGAATGGAGGCTTGTCCCTCTGCCTTCATCTGAGACTAATTCTCAGAAGGGACCTTCATAACCGCATTGAGCAAAGGAAACAATACTTCCGGGACATACATTTTAGATGTGTAGTTAAAAAAAAAAGTTAGAAAGGAACTATCACTATCACTGCTCCTGCAACACAGATGTGCTTATTTGTGTCACATTTAGTCTCTAATATTCTCCGGGAGAATGAATATATTTGTTGACTAACAGCATGGATAAAACCCTTAAATATTCAACATTTTTTAATCTGGTTTAATATTTCCACCCGTTTTATGCAAATTGGAGTCTATTAGCATAATCTCATTTGAGAATACCTCTTTTTTAAAGTGAAAGATTATAACCTTTTTTTTTTTAAACACATACAAATCCTGTCTTATATTGAAATGGTAATGTCTTAAAGTGTGTATGCCATGCAGAAAAGAAGTGCATTTACATTTTTTTTTTTTTTCATTAGTGACACGACAACATGAAGAGAGCTAAAACCCAAATGAAGGACGATATCCAACATTTTTAATGTCTTGGCAAACATGAAGCATACATTTAAAGAGTGCCAAGAAAAGTCTTTTTTTTCCTTTTTTTTGCAATTATTGCTGTGCTTTGTTGAACATAAACGCTGCTTATGGTATCATGTTTTCATTTAGCAATGCTAAGAGGAGAAGGTAAGACATTACATCCCCGCATTAAAATGGAAATAGGGTCTGTAAAAGCTTCAGCGAGATATTGGATGGGATAAAGATGTAAGAAAGGGCCATTATGCTGCTAAGGTGGAGAGGCGGGGGGCTTCTATCTTCCTGCGACCCTCCTTATGTCTGCCTTGAACTTGTGAGAAGTTCAGCAGGTTTGAACCTGCACTCCAGACAGGCCTGTGGAATGTAAGTGAGGCCACTCAAGCCCATCTGACCTGCCACCATGGCGGCTCTATTTCACTGAGCTAACTTACAATGCCACTTCTACTTTATCTCTCCTTGTAACACAACATTAGCTGCCAAAGAGCTGGAAATGCCCTAACAGCCCGCCCCAAAGCTTGGATTGCTTCCCTCATAAGTAAGATCATTATACCAGTGGTAATCCCATTAAACAGATCATTTTGCAAATATCTAAATCCAATTAATAAAGTGTTTTCCGAGGGTGTGCAGCAAACACCGCCTTGTCAAGAGCCGGCGTGTTGTGACTGGACTTCTTTGTTCCCCGCTTCCTCTGTGATGCCAGAAAATCCTACCCAGGTCCTGAATCACTGTTCTGATTACTTTCTGGGTTTTATGCTGGAATAAAAAAAAAGGATGTGTGAAAATGAAAAGAAAGCAAAAAAAGCTATATTATTAACGCATATTGTGGTACTTATAGGAATGGGCAATGTGGCCGAAAATCTATATTGCGATATATATTGCAGCCTCTTGTAATAGCAATATAGCCTATAACACAACATATTATTTGGCATATAAATGGTATTAGAAACATTTAAAACATGTTACAAGGGCTCCTAATTTGCATTAGTATTGCAGTTGTATAATTTTGTTAAAACTATGTATTTGCTCATTTATTGTTAACACTGTCACGGCGCATGCGCAATCCCTCATGTCGCGACCACGCGCCTGCACGGCTGTAAGCAATCTGCAATCAGCGCACCTGCTTCTGATGAGTGCAGACGGTATAAAGACCAGCGTACCCAAAGATCCAGTGCCGTAACGTAGTTCACTCCCCGCAGTAAGCATCCCGTCTCTGGTTTCCCTCCGCGTACTTGCTCTCTCTGTGCTTTCCCTGTGCCCGTGTCTTATGTCCTCTGTGTTCCCCACAGTGTTCCCTTTGTTTCCCGTGATCGAGCTGTGTGCCTCGCCTTCCACCGGATTCTGGACTGCCTCCCTCGATCCTCGACCCCTGCTTGGACACGGACCTTGTCGCCTCTCTCCCGCCCCCGACCTCTCAATTGCCCACAGACTGTCTCCTCGCCTTGCCCCTCTGATCTGACGAAGGATTCATCCAACACGCACATACAACAAACTCCAGTAACATTTACATTGTTAATTCTACACATCGTCTTGCACCATTCACGTATAGTAGCATACACACCCCAACTCATCATCATTATCAGTTTCAATAAACCTATTGAACTGATCCCTACCATTGTGTCGTCTCCTTCCCCCGCCGTACAACAAAACATGGTGACATGGTTTTATCATGTTACCATTATGGTTTATCAACACTTTTGTTAAAATGTAATAAGCACTTTTTGGAGGGGGGCGTGGCGTGCGGGCCTGCCGCGGAACGGTGTGTGCCAGGACCGGCCTCGAAGACAGCGACTGCGACCTCTACATTTGGCGCCCAATGTGGGGCCTGGACCCACGACCCTGAGATTAAGAGTCTCATGCTCTACCGACTGAGCTAACCGGGCAAATGTAGAGATTGCCCTCAAGTGGGTTCTTCGGACCACCACACACTGCCATGAGAGCCCGGATTTCAGGGTATAACACTGTTTTATTTTCTGCAATCGTGCAAAGCTTTTGCTTTCCAGCAAAATGTATTTTTCTGGGTTTGTGTCTCTCTCTCTCTCTGGCTCTCACTCCAACTCCAACCCCAACAGCGTGTCTCATCCAGCTGCTGCTAATAAAGGCGACAGGTGATTAGATAACAAGGCCCACCTGGGCCATCTACTCACCTGTCGCTGTCTTCGAGGCCGGTCCTGGCACACCCCGTTCCACGGCAGGCCCACAGGCCACGCCCCTCTCCACACACTTATTCTTCAGTTGTTTCAATAATTTACCATATTTTTACACCAACAAAACTTTTTTGGGGTTGATATAATTACCGTATTTTACGGAACTCAGGGCGCACCGGATTACAAGGTGCACTGCCGATGAGCGGGTCTAGTGAGGTTTATTTTCATACAAAAAGCGCACCGGATTATAAGGCGTATTAGAGGTCATTTTATGATTCTTTTTTTTAAAATACAAAACACTTCCTTGTGGTCTACATCAGTGGTCCCCAACCACCGGTCCGTGGATCGATTGGTAAAATTGTTTTTATTTTTTTTATTAAATCAACATAAAAAACACAAGCTACACTTACAATTAGTGCACCAACCCAAAAAACCTCCCTCCCCCATTTACACTCATTCACACTCATTCGCACAAAAGGGTTGTTTCTTTCTGTTATTATTTCTGGTTCCTACATTATATATCAATATAGATCAATACAGTCTGCAGGGATACAGTCCGTAAGCACGCATGATTGTATTTTTTTTACGACAAAAAAAAACATACACCCCCCCTGAACTTTAAATTATATATTTTTTTTATCATAACTGTAATCCAACAAAAACAGGATGGTTGTATAACAACATCAATTAGTATATTAGCTCCCTACTCCCTTTTATTACATACCACATGTATAGTAAAGCCAATGGTGCAGACAATTTAACAAAAACTACTATTAACTCTTATTTCCTGAGTTTAGAAACAATAACAAATATGAAAAAAATATTGATCTAATCACTATAGTATCGACCATATTCTGATACTATACTTGGTATCGTTACTGTCAATATTTGCGTAATTTCCGGCCACCTCTGTTTACATTCAAGAGCTTAGCAGTTAACTATGGATTTTTGTATGCTCCTATGGTGTGTAGTGGAGGAGGTTTAGCTATTCCTTTCCAGTGATAATGATAATACATTGTTTATTTTCCTCCATGGAGGTGAGGATTACTGATTTAGAAGCTGCACTGTTGAGAGATGTTAGCTGCTAGCTGGCTTGCTTGCACGCTACATTGCAAATTTTTGGGATACAGCTACAAATGTACAACCAGTGGCGGTTGCTCTAAGACAGCGAGGGAGCTTCCCCGAAAATGTAAAAAAGTTGGTCAAATATGCACTTTTGTGTTTCGATTTCATTGACTAGATATGCATTAGAATGCGTTCAACTTTTGTTCAGAATCAGCTACTTACACAACAGTTGACGCAACTTTCTTCTCATTCATTGTGGTAGCGTTACAGTGCACTAAACAGTTTTGAAGTCGAGCGTCCATTGACTTCAAGGGGGGAGCATAGAGTGGGTTTCTCCACTGTAGCCAAACGAGACAGTCATTGGATAAATGCTCAACTTTGTCTCGCCCACGGATGCTCAGTGTCTCTGGAAGTGAGAAGTGGGCTTGCCTCGGCTGGCCTAGGTGCTGAGCTTTCGCATGATTGGATGATCTGCCTGAAGCTGAATCCTTTTTAGATTAAGAGAAAAAAATGACTAGATCAGCGATCTTGAAATATAAAACACCGCCAGATAATTTTTCAAGTTTCATTCCGTTGTTCCGAGTTGATATGGATCATTTTACAATCCAGTAAGCGACGTTTTCTTTGTCAAATCTAATATCTGTTATTGGAGACTGTATTTGTGCTTAGAGAATAGCTGAAAATGAGATTCCTCTACTTGAAAGACTAGCAGCCGCTACTGGATAAAACAATAGTAACATTTCTTTTGATGGGCGAAATTAAAACATTTATACTGTGCAACACTAGTGGTACATGTACTGCAGTAATGACAATACGTGGACTGTGAGGGTTTTGTTTTCCCGAGATGCAAGTAAAGTTGGACTGGACATGACGGGAAGGTAAGTACATATTTATTTTTACACTAACAAAAGAAACAAAACTAAAGGCGCGCACACAGGCGGAGAACAAACTTGACTAATGAAACAAAAACTAGCACTTGGGCAAAAAACAATAACCTGAACAAAAACTCGCTAACTGTGACATGAAAAAACAAAACTTACTTGGCATGGCATGAAGCATAAACTGTGATAGCATGGGTAACAGGAGTAATCATGGCATGAAGTGTGCAGAGGTATCAGAGTTAATGTCACCAGGCTGACTTCCTGGCAACAATGGGCTTAAATAATACAGACATGATTTGTGACAGGTGCGCGAGTGCAAAACGTGAGACAGGTGAAACTAATGAGTAGTCATGGTGACAAGACAAACAAGAGTGCACAAAGAGTCCAAAAACAAAACCTGAACATAAGCAAAACAAAACATGATCACACTCACATGACAAGTAATACCTCAACTTCCAAGCTTAATTGGTTCTGTGACAGAGCTCTTAACGCATACCACTTGCATTTCAAATCAACACCACCCTATTTAAATTTATTAAATTCAATATAATTAGTATTTAGCCTCCTAAAAGTAGCAACATTTGTAACGTGCCTTTTAAAAGAAAACGACAAACCTTTAGACGAAAAAAATACTATAAGAAAAAAAAACAGAAGAATGTATTACAAACAACTACTGTAGTTTTATATAGTAATGTACTAATACTATAAAGCATTCAATCCTTAGAGAGTGGACTTTTTCCGTATTTCCTTTCAGCTGATCTCTGTCAAACAAACTATCAGCAGTTTTTCCACATTTTCATGGATAAATGTTCGCAGTTACACTGTTAATATGAATTAGTCATCCTTGGCTGTTTGGTTAAAAGTACACTTTTCTAAATAGTATCACCTGTAATGTAGTATACCTACACTAAACACTTAACAAGCAGGAACATGTTTTCCATATCCACTGATAAATTGTTTCTAACTTGAACAAACATACAACACAAATAAACCTTCAAAAATAATTTGAAATGACTGCTTTTACCGCCTCCAAAATGCTGACGTGGCATGAATGACAGTCCAAAACAATACTTTTACGGTACAAAAACAGAGTTGTGTGAATAATTAACGGCACTTTCTTGAAGAAATTGAGTGCAATATGTCCGCGTGGTGTCCCCCTATGAAAGTCCCTGCCCGTGTTAGTCCACATAAGTATTTAAATGATTGCCAGATGGTTTCCCAAATTAGCCGTTTATTGAATTAATCCAAACGAGTTTCCTAAATCATTACCATAACTCATCAGTGGAAGTGCCCTCTGAGTGCCCTTCAACTCTGGGATGTGTGGCGCTGCATTGACCATGTTGCATTCTGGGGATCAGTAGTCAGAATATTTAGAAGGAAGAAAAAAAGTGTTGAACTAATGACTGAAGCATCAGTGTGTGAAAGCATGTCGTCCTGAAGTAGATGCTTGTGTTTGTTCCACTAGACCAGGGGTCTCAGACACGCGGCCCACGGGCCAATGGCGGCCCGCAAGATGTTATTTTGCGGCCCGCACCTTAATATGAAAATTTAATGTTAGTGCCAGCCCAGTCACATGTTGTATTTGGCTTCTGTACACACACGTAAGTGACTGCAAGACATACTTGGTCAACAGCCATACAGGTCACACTGAGGGCGGACGTATAAACAAGTTTAACACTGTTACAAATATGTGCCACACTGTGAACCCACACCAAACAAGAATGACAAACACATTTCGGGAGAACATCCGCACAGTAACACAACTTAAAACACAACAGAACAAATATCCAGAATCCCATGCAGCCCTAACTCTTCCGGGCTGCAATATACACCCCCGCTACCACCAAACCCCGCGGCACGCCCTTAATATTATTGTCCGGGTGAAAATCGGGACAAATTCGGGGGAATGGTTTCCCCGGGAGATTGTCGGGAGGGGCACTGAAATTCGGGAGTCTCCCGGAAAAACGGGAGGGTTGGCAAGTATGTTGCTAGGGCGGGATAGCCATTCAAAGAAGGTGAATTCATTAAAAAGTGCATGTTAGCTTTTTTTAAGAAATCTTTTCTTGCGGCCCAGCCTCACCCAGTTTCTGCATCCAGTGGCCCCCAGGTAAATTGAGTTTGAGACCCCTGCACTAGACCAATGAAGCACACAACCCAATATCGAGCATGGTGAGCATTTTTTTAAATATATTTTCATAGTTCGGAAGTTGTTCAGAAAAACTGCTGTGGTTAGATAGATTCAAATAGTGCCTGTGGTTGATGTTAACACTCGCCCAAAGTCGTCTGTTAATGTGGCTAATAGATGATTCATTGGCAGATGTTTATGGTACAAAAATAAAGAAAACCGCAGCTGTGATGCTTATCTTTGTGTGACTTTCTACTGCCTCCAAGGCTTTTTGAACCACTTTGGGAAGATTGAAGAAATGTACAGTACCTGTATGCTGAATGCATGTGATAATACTGTGCAACATCTAAAAGAGAGCCCCTGAGATTGTACAGTTCATTGATTGATTGATTTTCCACCAATGTCACACAGAACTTTGAAAATCAAACACGAAACTTCAGTGTCTTGTAAGAGTTCAATTAAATGGAAATCATAACATTACGCCATGTTTTATGTATTATTTGTATTGGACCAGCCTCCACATGGAACGTTAAATGAAGAAGAATCTACAGTAGAAAGAGAAAGAAAACAAGACATTATAAAAAAACATACTTTAAATAGGAACTACACTTTTTTTTAGAATTTTGCCTTATGTTCCTTTTTTTATGCATTCTAACTAGTGGATAAATGCGAGCAAAAGTCTGCTTACAATGGAGCAAATGGGAGTTGATCTGTTCTGCCTATAAAGCGCTCTAAAAAACACCCAAACACTTCCATTAACGACATGTTATGTATTATATCTAATGCAGTAACAGGCACATTCATAAAACCATGTACTGTTTACGTATTTTGCTCATTTTAAGCATACGGCGGCACAATCATTTCAGAAGCGCATCACAACGTTTACTTTTTCCATCAACAACATCACTGATTGCTACTCATTGCAAACTTCATGAAAGCCCATCCATCCATCCATCCATTTTCTACCGCTTGTCCCTTTCGGGGTCGTGGGGGGTGCTGGAGCCTATCTCAGCTGCATTCGGGCGGAAGGCAGAGTACACCCTGGACAAGTCGCCACCTCATCGGAGGGCCAACACAGATAGACAGCAGTGTTTCCCATAAACTGCCAAGATACCTGTGGCGGTGGGGGCGTGGCTACGGGCGTGGTCACCATGACATCATCGTGTAATTTGCATAATTTACTACAATGATATGATTTTCTCTAAAAAGGCTCAAAAAATGTATACTTACTAATTAATAATAACAGTTTTGTTTTAAACGTCCGTCCATCCATCCATCAATCCATCCATTTTACAATATAATTACAACACTTTATGTACAAATGTATATACAGATTTGAACAATAAGTTATTCACTGAAATATATTTGTTAATTGTGGTTCTTACAAAAAATATATCTTATAAAATATAAAAGCTAAAATGTCTCTTAAAGCTCTGCCCCTTTAATTAGTGCATACTAAATAATTTAACTTTAGCCTACTACTACAACCATATTATTTACCAGCAACATAAAGTGAAACAGAGGCAGAGGTGTCCTGCCACAGTCAGTAACAAATAAACAGAAAACAGTAGTGGTAAAATACAAATAAGGCAACAAGAGAAGTATCCTACACTTCTCTTTTGTAAAGTAAATCTGAACAGCCTATATGGGCATCTACATCAACTATATGATTTGCCTGAGAAGCTGGACAGGACAAAATAAATAAATAAATAAATAAATAAATAAATAAATAAATAAATAAATAAAAATAAAACCTATTTTTTTATTTTTTTTATTTCTGGCGGACGTAATTCTTTCGTGGCGGGCCGCCACAAATAAATGAATGTGTGGGAAACACTGGACAGACAACATTCACACTTACATTCACACACTAGGGCCAATTTAGTGTTGCCAATCAACCTATCACAAACATAATTAAACATCACTTTACTGTACAAGGTCTGCTCTCATTGGGATGTCGACCGTTAGGATGTTGATATATTCTCATTTAGATGAAGAATGACTCAGAATCCTTGCAAAGAAAAAAAGGGATTTCGAACCAAACGTCTTGTTGTGTCTTTTTCGCCATTTCTGAGTCTAAGTTGGCTGTCAAAGTGTACCCACTTCATGGTTTATGTTCATATTATTTTACCATCCAGATGAGAGGCATTATTTATAATCTAAAATAAACTTTCATGAGCTCGGAGGTGAGAAAGTAGCTCACCAGCTGATGATGCCAATAAAGCAGAATTAGGAAGTTACCTCTATGGATGGTTATTGAGAGGGTTTTATCGTTGGAATAAACGCAGTGACGTAATGGCTTCCATTGGCTGCATTGTAAGCTGACGTATTTATGTTTATTCACAAGTTACATTGTATTGAAAAAAGACATATGTGTACTTGTCTCTCATAAGGAATGGGAATGAAAGGCAAAATTCCCCAAAAAGTGCAATTCCCTTTTAATCATGGTCACCTATCAAGGTTTGTGTGTTTGTTTTTACATATTAACATTGACAGTAGTTTATTAATGTTTTCCACTTGAATGACAAATGAAAGAAACATTTGTATCATACAGTATTTATTTTTTATTTTTAAATGTACGTCTGGGTGCTGTCTGTGTCTTAAAATTAAGTAGTTTAGTAAAAAAACAACTACACAAGACTAAATATACTGCTAAAAAAAACAAAACGGAAATCAGAGGAAGAAAAGAAAGACACTGTATGTCTGAAAATACGCTATTTTCAACATCAAATATCTTTTCTGCTTTGAAGCACTTTTGTGACCAATTAGGGCGGTAACATACACAAAAACGACATTTTCTAAGTATTTTAAACACACCTTAAACATATCTCTCCAATCTAACGTGACTTACATTCACTCCTGCCAATCACAATCAAGCCTGATGTGTATACAATTATGCAGTTTATATGAACTTGAACAATTAGTACATCTATAATAACAGCTTGGCACTCAGCGTCAAGGGTTGGAATTGGGGGTTGAATCAGCAAAAATGATTCCGGGGCGCGGCCATCGCTGCTGCCCACTGCTCCCCTCACCTCCCAGGGGGCGATCAAGGGGTTGGTTCAAATGCAGAGGACAAATTTCACCACACCTAGTGTGTGTGTGACAATCATTGGTACTTTAACTTTAAAGGCCTACTGAAATGAGATTTTCTTATTTAAACGGGGATAGCAGGTCCATTCTATGTGTCATACTTGATGATTTTGCGATATTGCCATATTTTTGCTGAAAGGATTTAGTAGAGAACATCGACGATAAAGTTCGCAACTTTTGGTCGCTGATAAAAAAAGCCTTGCCTGTACCGGAAGTAGCGTGACGTCACAGGTTGTGGAGCTCCTCACATCTGCACATTGTTTACAATCATGGCCACCAGCAGCTAGAGTGATTCGGACCGAGAAAGCGACGATTACCCCATTAATTTGAGCGAGGATGAAAGATTTGTGGATGAGGAAAGTGAGAGTGAAGGATTAGAGGGCAGTGGAAGCGATTCAGATAGGGAAGATGCTGTGAGAGGCGGGTAGGACCTGATATTCAGCAGGGAATGACTAAAACAGTAAATAAACACAAGACATATATATATACTCTATTAGCCACAACACAACCAGGCCTATATTTAATATGCCACAAATTAATAGGCATAACAAACACCTCCCCCCCTCCCGTCCATATAACCCGCCAATACAAATCAAACACCCGCACAACACACTCCATCCCACAGCCCAAAGTACCGTTCACCTCCGCAAAGTTCATACAGCACATATGTTTCCCCAAAGTTACGTACGTGACATGCACATAGCGGCACGCACGTACGGGCAAGCGATCAAATGTATGGAAGCCGCAGCTGCGTACTCACGGTAACGTGTATCCAACTCAAAGTCCTCCTGGTAAGAGTCTCTGTTGTCCCAGTTCTCCACAGGCCAATGTGTATCCAACTCAAAGTCCTCCTGGTAAGAGTCTCTGTTGTCCCAGTTCTCCACAGGCCAATGGTAAAGCTTGACTGTCATATTTCGGGAATGTAAACAATGAAACACCGGCTACGTGTTTGTGTTGCGGCAGCCGGCCGCTAATACACCGCTTCCCACCTACAGCTTTCTTCTTTGCTGTCTTCATTGTTCATTAAACAAATTGCAAAATATTCACCAACACAGATGTCCAGAATACTGTGGAATTTTACGATGAAAACAGATGACTTAATAGCTGGCCACAATGATATCCCAAAATGTCCGCTACAATCCGTGACGTCACGCGCAAACGTCATCATACGAGACGTTTTCAGCAGGATATTTCGCGGGAAATTTAAAATTGCACTTTACTAATCTAACCCGGCCGTATTGGCATGTGTTGCAATGTTAAGATTTCATCATTGATATATGAACTATCAGACTGCGTGGTCGGTAGTAGTGGGTTTCAGTAGGCCTTTAACTTTAACTTTAACATCCACTTGGCATCCATTGCACCGGTCACCAAGGAAGGCATCCCCACATCTCCGGTCCCTTCCAAGGTTTTTCGTTGTTCCCATTGGGTAGAGTTTTTTTCTTGCCCTGATGTGGGATCTGAGCTGAGGATGTCGTAGTGGCTTGTGCAGCCCTTTGAGACATTTGTGATTAAGGGCTATATAAGTAAACTTTGATTGATTGATGTAAATAACATTAAAGCGAAACATGAACGTTAGGATGGTGTCACTAGCATGGCTGTGTTTACCACAATGCCTTTTTTTAAATGACAGCCTCACACGTAGGACATTAACTTCTGTGAAGACCAAGTGCTGCAAGATGCCCTTCATGTCGCCATCTAACGTCGTACAAATTAGAGGTAGTCTTTACAAAAAAGAGATCAGCGCTGTCATCTAAAAAAGTGAATAAGCTTGTTTATGTCACCGAGGTTTTGCAATTAGATGAAGCCCACCAGAAAAAACAGACAGTAACGAGGGAATGGAAAGGCACAGTTTTTTTTGACAACCGTCACGTCTCTCATCAGACTGGCTTCTCCTCAAGGTACCTTCTATCACACACACGTACTTCCTGCTTCACAATTATAGCGTGGCACATCATATCTGGGCAAACTGTGCCAACAAAAGGAAAAATGGCTTACATTTGTCTAAACAACTGGTTAAACTAAGGAAGCGTAAATGCAGAACTATGTAAAGTTGTTTATGAGTGTCTTTATTACATTATCTATTATTATAATGTGCATCTGTAACTAATTTTCTGTAATATTTCAGGGACATTAAAAATGTGCACTCAATTCTTACTAAAATTACTGTCATCAAGTTTTGAGCAAATCAATGACTTGCAGTTCAGTAAAACGTTTAAAAAACGTTCCTGTATGACATTCTAACTACAAAATTGCAATTGTATCCAAATATTGGGATCTATTCTTAAGCATATTTTATTAACGCAAGCAAATAGCCTGTGATTAATCATGATTAATCACAGTTCAAGAGTGTGATTAATCTGCTGGACCACTTCACAGCCCTACTTGCATGTATGGAGGAATTGACAATAAAGAATCTTTGAAGCCTTTGAACCCTCCTGATTAGCGATTACAAACAGCTGCACACCCCCAGCCTCAGTGAAGGGAATAAATCCAGCACAAAATCGGAAACAGATATAATAAAAGAAGAGAACCTAATGGACCTAATGGAAAGTTCCTCCAGGATATCGTGATCGCGCCAATTCACACAAATTCAATCAACTCCCACAAATTATGCTCAACCTCGCACCTTTGTCCAAAGATCACAACTTCCATGCACATTTTGCCCAATCCCTGTCATTTTTGCCAATCGAATTTGCCTCTGAGTGGCGCTAAATTGTGCACTTCAACTGTCCAAGTAAAACGTGTGTTTGATTCTTGTGTAAACAAAGCAGCATCAAAAATGTGTGACAATATATCAAGATTTTATTGATCAAGCGGGTTAAGTGCCGTCCACCCGCATACCTTAGACCGGGGATCAGCAAACCGCGGCTCTCTTTAGCGGCGCCCTAGTGGCTCCCTGGACTTCTTTCAGATATGTGTGAAAATGGAAAAAGATGAAGAAAAAAAAAAAGTTTTGTTTTAATATACCCAGGACACGTTGGGAAGACTATCTCTCCCGGCTGGCCTGGGAACGCCTCGAGATTCCCCGGGAGGTGCTGGACGAAGTGGCTGGGGAAAGGGAAGTCTGGGCTTTCCTGCTTAGGCTGCTTCCCCCGCGACCCGACCTCGGATAAGCGGAAGAAGATGGATGGATGAATGGTTTTAATATATCTTCTGTAGGAGAACAAACCTTCTTAATTGTTAGAAATCCCACTGTTTACATTCAACATGCTTCACTGATGAGAGTATTTGGCAAGCACCGTTTTGTCCTACTAATCTCAGCGATACTTGAATTCATCACGATCCACTCTTTCCTCACTCGTGAACAAGACTCCGAGGTACTTGAACTCCTCCACTTGGGGCAGGGTCTCCTCCCCAACCCGGAGATGGCACTCCACCCTTTTCCGGGCGAGAACCATAGACTCGGACTTGGAGGTGCTGTTTCTCATCCCAGTCGCTTCATATTCGGCTGGGAACCGATCCAGTGAGAGCTGAAGATCCTGGCCAGATGAAGCCATCAGGACCACATCATCTGCAAAAAGCAGAGACCTAATCCTGCAGCCACCAAACCGGATCCCCTCAACACCTTGACTGCGCCTAGAAATTCTGTCCATAAAAGTTATGAACAGAATTGGTGACAAAGGGCAGCCTTGGCGGAGTCCAACCCTCACTGGAAACGTGTCCGACTTACTGCCGGCAATGCGGACCAAGCTCTGACACTGATCGTACAGGGAGCGGACCGCCACAATCAGACAGTCCGATACCCCATACTCTCTGAGCACTCTCCACAGGACTTCCCGAGGGACACGGTCGAATGCCTTCTCCAAGTCCACAAAGCACATGTAGACTGGTTGGGCAAACTCCCATGCACCCTCAAGGACCCTGCCGAGAGTATAGAGCTGGTCCACAGTTCCACGACCAGGACGAAAACCACACTGTTCCTCCTGAATCCGAGGTTCGACTATCCGGCGTAGCCTCCTTCCAGTACACCTGAATAGACCTTACCGGGAAGGCTGGGGAGTGTGATCCCACGATAGTTGGAACGCACCCTCCAATTCCCCTTATTAAAGAGAGGAACCACCACCTCGGTCTGCCAATCCAGAGGTACCGCCCCCGATGTCCACGCGATGCTGCAGAGTCTTGTCAACCAAGACAGCCCCACAGCATCCAGAGCCTTAAGGAACTCCGGGCGGATCTCATCTACCCCCTGGGCCTTGCCACCGAGGAGCTTTTTAACTACCTCAGCAACCTCAGCCCCAGAAATAGGAGAGCCCACCACAGATTCCCCAGGCACTGCTTCCTCATAGGAAGACGTGTTGGTGGGATTGAGGAGGTCTTCGAAGTATTCTCTCCACCGATCCACAACATCCACAGTCGAGGTCAGCAGAACACCATCCTCACCATACATGGTGTTGACAGTGCACTGCTTCCCCTTCCTGAGGCGGCGGATGGTGGTCCAGAATCGCTTCGAAACTGTCCGGAAGTCGTTTTCTATGGCTTCTCCGAACTCCTCCCATGTCCTAGTTTTTGCCTCTGCGACCGCTGAAGCCGCACACCGCTTGGCCCGTCGGTACCTGTCCGCTGCCTCCGGAGTCCTATGAGCCAAAAGAACCGGATAGGACTCTTTCTTCAGCTTGACGGCATCCTTCACCGCCGGTGTCCACCAGCGGGTTCTAGGATTACCGCCACGACAGGCACCAACTACCTTGCAGCCACAGCTCCAATCAGCCGCCTCGACAATAGAAGTGCGGAACATGGTCCATTCGGACTCAATGTCCAGCACCTCCCTCGTGACATGTTCAAAGTTCTTCCGGAGGTGGGAATTGAAACTCTCTCTTACAGGAGACTCTGTTAGACGTTTCCAGCATACCCTCACAATGCGTTTGGGCCTGCCAGGTCTGTCCGGCATCCTACCCCACCATCGCAGCCAACTCACCACCAGGTGGTGATCGGTAGAAAGCTCCGCCCCTCTCTTCCCCAGAGTGTCCAAAACATGTTTTTACATATTTGTAAATATGTATTTGGGTGTCATGAATAAGTCAAACATTTTGAAAGTAAAATGGTTTGAATCTGATTAAATATGTTGGAGAAGAACGTGCACAAAGAAAACGGTGGAATTAGATTTTTTTTTTTTTTTTCAAGATCCAAACAAATCTGAGAATGACCGGATTGTGTTCGACCTTTGTTGCTCAGCATCTCAGCGTCCGTGCGCGTGCCCAGTTAGATGTACAGTACTTAAAAATGAAATAAGATTTTAATGAGGAGGTTAGGCGCAGGGAGCAAAAAATCCCCAACTCGCCCTCTTCCAGCGTGTTTAGCCTGTATAATTTAAATTTTTCTAATGAAGAGGGGGAAAGTGAGAAGAGTGGAAAGAAAGAGATGTCAAGATTGAGGCTGGCCGCCCCCCTTGCAGGGTCAAACTGGAGGGGTTAATACCTGCTGTCTGACACTGCACATAAACTCTGCTGAGCTCATCACACTAATTAAACAGACACACATCCTCTTGGAGCTCCGATGGCCAATCGCTGCCAGCTAAAAAAGCACTCCATTCATGGAGGCTGGCAGGGTGTGCGTGTGGGGTGAGCTCCAGAAATGCTACCTGCCGTTCCTCAGTTTGATTAATGCGAAGAACAATGACGCTCTTGTGGCCTGCTGAGCTCTTTCCACTTGGTTCTGGTTGACTGCTTTAGGAGAGGAGACTGCATCTTTCAGACGCAAACCTTTGGACTAACCACCAGCAGGCCTAACTACTTGTTTGCTACCTGAACAGGCTCATCTGGTTAGACTAGACGGGTTAAGCATACATACGACGTATAGACGTATAGAGAATAACTTCTTACCTGAATTACATTTTCAACCAGTCATCCATAGTCCGTGATTGTTCTTCCTTAGCTCATTTTAACCTTGTTTTTTTTTTCTGTTAAGGCTTTCTTTTAACTTTTTTGTATTGAAATCCCGTTTCCCTTCGGGGGTTTCTTACAGTTCGGTCACAGACGGGGACTCCAGTTTCCGCCCATTTGTTCTTCATTGTTTTGCTGTTCATTTTCTGTTTTGAAGACATATTCTGTCTTGACGCTTTGATGTTTTCTTTGGTCGGCAAACCAAAATGTTGAAAGAGCCATATTGGACCAAAAATACAAAAAAAAAGCATCTGTCTGGAGCCGCAAAAAATGTAAAGCCTCATATAAGCGTTATAATGAAGGCAACACATTATGTAAGTGTCTATATTAGCTATATTAGACTACTATAAAATGTGTCACAGGCTGATGCAAATCTTCGTTGACAGAAATGTTAAAATGTAATATTTATTCAACATTTTTACAACATTACATTACATTACTAAAACGGAGGCTTTTCAGAGGGTGTGATAACTCCTGGAAATTACTGGCTTAGAATGGCCAAAGGTAAAGATGTGTGTTCAAGTTTAAGGCATGGCGTAGTGGGTAGAGCAACCGTGCCAGAAACCTGAGGGTTGCAGGTTCGCTCCCTGCCTCTTACCAAAAATCGCTGCCGTTCACCCTTGCCCCCGGTGCCACTGTTGTGAATTGAATGATGAATGATAGGTGGTCGTCGGAGGGGCCGTTGGCGCAAATTGCAGCCACGCTTCCATCAGTCTACCCCAGGGCAGCTGTGGCTATGAAAGTAGCTTACCACCACCAGGTGTGAATGAATGATGGGTTCTACATGTCATGCGACTTTGGGTACTTAGAAAAGCGCTATATAAATCCCAGGTATTATTATTAAGTTAAAGGAAATACAAAACTACAAATAAAATGACCTCAAATATACCTAAAATACGAGGCATAATGATCATAGGCGCCGATCCTGTGGCACCCACGTGGGATTGATGGCAACTTTCAATCTTTAAAATCATTTTTGAAAAATCAATCGACTTGTAGTTAATTTTGTGGAGAGTTTAGTCAGTTTTACAAAATAATAAGGCCACAAATCATATGGGATATTAACTTTGCTGAAAGTCTTTTTTTTTTTTTAAATACACACACACCGAGCACCCACTGGCAGAAATGTAGATCAGCGCCTATGATAATGATGCAATATGTACATATAGCTAGCATTAATAGCATGTTAGCATCGATTAGCTTGCAGTCAGGCAGTGACCAAATATGTCTGATTAGCACTCCACACAAGTCATTAACATCAACCAAGCTCACCTTTTTGGATTCAAACACAGCATAAAACATTTGATGAACAAATAGAGACAAAGAAGGAGTGGCATAAGACACGTCTTTCTGTGGCAGCATCAAGGAAAGTTGTAAGTGTAAACAAACTGCGGTGCATTCAAGGACTTCCGAAATTAGAACAAAATGGTGCGCGCAAAATACTCTCATCAGTGAAGCATGTTTAATGTAAACAGTGAGATTTCTAACAATTAGGAAGGTTTGTGTCATATTTGTCCTCCTACAGAAACCATATTAAAACAAAAACTTTTTTTTTTTTCCATTTTCATACATTTTTGAAAAAACTCCAGGGAGCCACTAGGCCGCGCGATGCCGACCCCCGGTCTAGCAGTATGCCTGCCTATTACAACCTTCCCATGTTTGTAGTTGGTCTAGATCAAGGGTCTCAAACTCGCGGCCCACGATATTTTGCGACCTCCACCTTAATATGAAAGTCTAATTTTAGTGCGGCCCGTAAGTTTTATATGAATGGCACTTTACAGTGTTGTCTGCAGACCTCAACAAACCTACCAATTATGGTGGGGTATATGGCTCTAGGAGGCGGGACATCGACCGGGCTGATGCAAGCAGAGAAACATTTCTCAACGAGTGAAAGTTACAGCAGCGTTGCCATGGAGAGTTTTCTTCCATATCTAGCTGGCTGCCTCGTTTCTATTGGGCACATGCGGACATTCGTCCTAGCACGCTGCATTTACAACACTTTCACAAAAAGTTTTCAAGTTGCTACCCAGCGGGACATTATACCAGTGGTGTGCCGTCAGGGCCAGCAAGGCCTTCTCTGCTGGCCTAACATAACCAGAAATCATGATCATAATTAAATATACATGTATTTATTTATTTACTTTCTCTAAATATTTAAAAGTATTCATATTCTCTTCATGTCATATTATGCTCCTTCCAGTGCTGTTGTTTTTAGTTTTAGTTTGCATCCAATCAGAATTCAGCTAGCTTATGTTGCCATGCTGTACCAAATCTGCTAGAGGCCTTCAGAATCGCTGCAAGAGATCGGGGACATACAGTTGATAGATAGTTGCGATAGCCAATCAGATCACGAGTTGTTGTCAGAAAGGCGTTCTAGCTGGCCTAAGGTTGAACGTGTCCTGTGATTGGATACTCATCGGGACCGTTAGTGGATGAATTTGAGAACACAGAGTTGAGTGACAGTTGCGATAGCCAATCAGATCATAAATTGTTGACAGTAGCCTATCTAAGTAGCCTGATGTTAACGAGACTGTGATTGGATACTCACTTGTCATTCCAAAGTGAGTATCCATTCACAATTTTCAATTTAGCAGGAAGCAGGAAGTGTTGCGCCGTAGCCATACCGAGATAGCAGAGAAGGAGAACAAAATGTTGATTAGGTGGCAGATATATATTTGCCAGGCCATTTTCAAGAAGGATATTCAAAGAGAAAATACATCTTGTGAGACGATGTCAGCCAACTCTGGAAGCTAGCTCAGCAGTTCTGGTGATGAAATGGGGAAACGCCCGCCAATTCCACTTGAATAAGCCAACGACGAGGGGTACCACTGGCTTATACTGCGTTGAATAGGTCCTACTAATTGTGAGTTCAAATATTTTATTTTTTCACTTTTAATATGTTTTTTGCAATTTTAATTTTGACAGTACCACATAAGTTATGTTTTAATTGCTGATGCGTTTTAATTGATTTTTAAATGTGCCAGAAAATAACCTGTTTTGTACACTGTTGATGTGATTTACTGCCCCGTTTGGGCGTAAATGTGTTTCTGTATAGTATTTCTTCAGCAATGGCCATGTGGTGACATCAATTATGGTATTTTGAGAGGTAATCTTAGAAGTCGGACATCACTGAAGGCCTAGGTGGGAAACGCACGGCCCGCCACTGCATTACACGTATATGTCATGGCTTACTGTGGTGGATCCCAAAAAGCGCAGAGGGTAAGAGCGGTGCAAGTCCTTTACTCTCCACACTGTCAATTATTTAAAAAAACAAAACTAAGGTGCCAGTAGAACAAAAGGCATTGCAACAAAAGGCTCAGGCACAAAATCACAAAACACGATGAGCAGGCAGGCAGGAAGACGCACAGTGTCCGTCTGCAATAACAGTCCCCGGTAGCTCGGGCCAATTGTAGGGTCACACCGCTTTTTGTGGGTCATTATTTTGTATTTGCATCTTGCTATTTGCATTGCCTCACACGATGAACACTACATATATTTCTATTTGATGCCATTTGTCTTTTATTATTATGTTTACTACAACAACAGCCTGGTGTCATTTCTGCTTCTTTTTCCAGTAACAGCACGGCGGATAACATTCCGGGAGCAGTCTCCTTTTTGCACTCGCTATCCCGGTACATTGCACCATCTACAAAAGGCCATGGTGTTCATGTCATCATGAAAGACATCAACATTGAATGCAAAAACAAAGGAGACTGCTACCAGGCTATTATCCACGGCTGTGCTGCTGAACAGGAAAAAGCGGAAATTAATTCCGTGCATTGGCACCAAGTGGAATTGAAATATATTCCACATCCCCAAATATGTATTTACTTATTTTCTTACTAATTCTTAATGTGTTTATTTATTTTTCCTCTTAGTAGTCCAATTAGGGTCATTAGGTCGTCAAAGAATTATGCAATTTGTTACACTTATAGCCAGACCTGTGTGTTTATTTCCGTACCTGACGGTTTCGGCTACAACTGTGGCCTTCCACGTCAGAGCAACATCACGTGACAACCTCTGAGGAAGGCCACAGTTGTAGCCGAAACCGTCAGGTACGGAAATAAACACACAGGTCTGACTATAAGAACAACAAATGTAGTATTGTTGGTTTGTGTCAAAAAATAATCAAACAATCAATGTTTACTTATATAGCCCTAAATCATGAGTGTCTCAAAGTGCTGCACAAGCCACAACGACATCCTCAGCTCAGATCCTACATCAGGGCAAGAAAAAACTCAACCCAATGGGATGACAATGAGAAACCCCCCCTCCCCCTGGCGACCGGTGCAATGGACGCCGAGTGGATCTAGCATAGTATTGTGAGAAAAAAATAAATATAAAGACATTTGAGAAGATTAGACATTTTTCAACAAAGCTTTTCTTGTGGAATATCTGATGCGGCCCAGCCTAATCAAGCCTCCAGCGGCCTCCATATAAAATGAGTTTGAGGCCCCTGTTCTAAATGTTAGACCAGGGGTGTCAAACTCATTTCGCATCGTGGGCCACATACGGCCTAGGGAGATGTCAAGTGGGCCGGACCATTAAAATTATACCATACTCTGCTATAAATAACCAAAATATCATGTCTTTCCTTTGTTTTGGTGTAAAGAAGCACAAGAACATTAGGAAAATATTGAAATTTAATGAACTATCCTTTTACAAAACATTTCATGAAACACCTCATATTTCCTTAGACAAATGTGCAATTTACTTTTATCATTCACAAATATGCATTGCAACTGATCCCACTGATTGTACAAAGGCACAAAACTTTAATTGGTACTGAAAAATATAGTAATGCACTTTAAGATTAAATGAGACTTTTAAAGAAAGGAATTTTTAAACCACTTACACATACGCATATAAAATCTAAATGTAATCCCTGCGTACACCTTACAAACTAAGGAGAGTGATTTTAAATGTGTATTGAAGAAAGTGTTCGCCTGTCCTGTAAATCTGTAAACTTCATACATGAAACATACATACACATACAATACATACTGAAAATGTATGGAGTTGTATGAACAGTAGAATTCCATCACACAACTTTTGTTTTGAAGCTGCTGACTAACATTAAAGTGCACATTTTTTAAATCACCACAGTAAGGATTCATCTTCACAGAGCTGTATTCTTTCAATGCAAACGGTATCTAAGGCAGCATTTTAAAGGTGTTAGTCTAGTCTGGACTTGTATTTGTTCCTGAAACTTGGCATCTTTTGGCCTGTACAAGTGCATCAACACCAGGTGTCATGTCCTGACTAGCTGTCACTTTCAGAATGTCATTTAAGTGCTTGTTTGTGAGCCTTGAACGCATTTTTGTTTTATTGATATTCATCACTGAGAAAATGTGTTCACAAAGGTAGGTTGTCCCAAACATGCACAACATTTTAGCAGCCAGGGCTGTTAATTTGGGGTACCCTGGTAGTAGATACTGATAAAATCTGTCCAGACCTACAGAGGCAAATTTGCCCTTCAAATCTGCATCACACTGCAAATCAATTATCTCTAGCTGAATTTCGACCGGCAGATCAGAAGCTTTAACTGTGAAAGGTGAGCGAAAAACTGAAAATTCTGTCTCAAGTTCACAAAATACCTGAAAACGTTTCTCAAACTCCCGCAGTAGTCCTGCAATTTTGTCTTTGTACCGTTTCATGTCCGCATCAGGTCTGGTCACACACACATCTCTCAGACAGGGGAAATGAGCAGGGTTGCCATTTGCCAGTTGCATCTCCCACAAAGTCAGCTTCAACTTAAATGCATGTATGTTGTCAGAAAACTGTGTGACAACTTTTTTGCGGCCTTGCAACATTTTGTTCAGATTGTTCAAGTGTTCAGTAATATCAACCAAGAATGCAAGGTCCCGTAGCCATTCCTGAGATTGTAATTCCAACACCGGTTTTCCTTTTTTCTCCATGAACTGTCCGATTTCCTCTCGTAGATCAAAGAAATGCCTCAGCACAGCGCATCGGCTTAACCATCTCACTTCAGTGTGGTGTGGCAGGCTGTGGGTAATGTTGCTGTCGCTGAGAAGTTTGTCAAACTGACGATGGTTCAGACCTCTGGACCGGATGAAATTTACAGTGCGAACAACCACCTCCATGACGTGGTCCATTTTCAGCGACTTGCAACACAATGCCTCCTGGTGCAAAATACAGTGAAATGTCCAGAAACGATCTCCTCCATTAAGGGCTTGTACTTTGTCTTTGAACTTTGTCGCGACACCTGCTTTCTTTCCGACCATGGATGGCACGCCGTCTGTAGCCAGGCTGACAGCGCGGGACCAGTCCACTCCAACTCTGTCCAATGCAGCAACGACAGAGCCAAAAATGTCCTCGGCTGTTGTGGTGTCCATCATTGGCACCAACTCAAGAAACTCTTCAGTAACAGTCAATGTCTCATCAACTCCTCGAATAAATATGGCCAGTTGGGCCACGTCTGTGATGTCAGTGCTCTCGTCAATTGCCACGGAAAATGCAATAAATGACTTAACTCTCTGTTTCAATTGACTGTCTAAATCTGCCGATATTTCCGAAATCCTCTCTGCTATAGTATTCCTCGTCAGGCTAATATTGGCAAAAGCTTGTCGCTTCTCGGGACATACAAGTTCAGCCGCCTTCATCATGCATCGTTTAACAAAGTCACCGTCGGAATACGGCTTCGATGCTAATGCTATTTCGCTAGCAATTAGGTAGCTGGCTTTTACCGCTGCTTCACTGACTTCTCGGCTCTGGATGAAAGTTGACTGCTGTTTCCTCAGACCCGCCAGCAATTCGTTAATCTTATCTCTTCTCAGTTGTCCTTGCAAGCCGTCATATTTTTCGCTGTGATGAGTCTCGTAGTGGCGTCGAATATTATATTCCTTCAATACCGAAACTTGTTGCAAACACACCAAGCACGAAGGTTTTCCGTGCATCTCTGTAAATAAATAGGACGTGGTCCATTTTTCTTTGAAAATTCTACACTCCTTATCTACTTTTCTCCGTTTGGATAACGACATTTTGGCTAATGAGGGTGTAGCGGAGAGGTAGAGACCAAGGTATTAACAACGTCGTAACAAGCAGCAGATGGCGCATTGATACCGTCTGCTGTTTTCAGTATGTCTCAGTGATGCGGCTTGTCTTCTACTCTGATGGAAAGAGTGCGCCCCTTAGCGGATAATCCATGAATTGCAGCGAATTTAAAATATTAATTCCATGTCTTTTATGCATTTTTTCCACTTTCAAATTATCCTGCGGGCCTGATCGAACCTCCTTGAGGGCCGGTTCCGGCCCGCGGGCCGTATGTTTGACACCCCTGTGTTAGACACAGCTGAATGTGAACAATCAACATCTTTTGCAACATTTATCGTTTATCTACCTTCTTGAAGACATTTGATATTCCTCACCTTTGTTTCAATTGACATCACTCGTGTGGGAGCCATGATTCATGTCAATCCACCTGGTGCAACAGCTCTCCAGGCGTGAACACTCCTTTTTAAAGGCCTACTGAAATGAAATGTTCTTATTTAAACAGGGATAGCAGGTCCATTCTATGTGTCATACTTGATCATTTCGCGATATTGCCATATTTTTGCTGAAAGGATTTAGTAGAGAACATCGACGACAAAGTCCGCAACTTTTGGTCGCTGATAAAAAAGCCTTGCCTGTACCGGAAGTAGCGTGACGTCACAGGTTGTGGAGCTCCTCACATCAGCACATTGTCTACAATCATGGCCACTAGCAGCGAGAGCGATTCGGACCGAGAAAGGGACGATTACCCCATTAATTTGAGTGAGGATGAAAGATGTGTGGATGAGGAAAGTGAGAGTGAAGGATTAGAGGGCAGTGGAAGCGATTCAGATAGAGAAGATGCTGAGAGAGGCGGGTGGGACCTGATATTCAGCTGGGAATGACTAAAACAGTAAATAAACACAAGACATATATATACTCTATTAGCCACAACACAACCACGCTTATATTTAATATGCCACAAATTAATCCGCATAACAAACACCTCCCCCCTCCCGTCCATATAACCCACCACTACAAATCAAACACTTGCACAACACACTCAATCCCACAGCCCAAAGTATCGTTCACCTCCGTAAACTTCATACAGCACATATATTTCCCCAAAGTTACGTACGTGACATGCACATAACAGCACGCACGTACGGGCAAGCGATCAAATGTTTGGAAGCCAAAGCTGCGTACTCACGGTAGCGCGTCTGCTATCCAACTCAAAGTCCTCCTGGTTGTGTTGCTGCAGCCAGCCGCTAATACCCACCTACAGCTTTCTTCTTTGCTGTCTTCATTGTTCATTAAACAAATTGCAAAAGATTCACCAACACAGATGTCCAGAATACTGTGGAATTTTGCAATGAAAACAGATGACTTAATAGCTGGCCACAATGGTGTCCCAATATGTCCGCACAACCCGTGACGTCACGCGCAAACGTCATCATACGAGACGTTTTCAGCAGAATATTTCGCGGGAAATTTAAAATTGCACTTTACTAATCTAACCCGGCCGTATTGGCATGTGTTGCAATTAGGGATGTCCGATAATGGCTTTTTGCCGATATCCGATATGCCGATATTGTCCAACTCTTTAATTACTGATACCGATATCAACCGATACCGATATCAACCGATAAATACAGTCGTGGAATTAACACATTATTATGCCTAATTTGGACAACCAGGTATGGTGAAGATAAGGTACTTTTTAAAAAAATGAATCAAATAAAATAAGATAAATACATTAAAAACATTTTCTAGAATAAAAAAGAAAGTAAAACAATATAAAAACAGTTACATAGAAACTAGTAATTAATGAACATTTGTAAAATTAACTGTTAAAGGTTAGTATTATTAGTGGATCAGCAGCACGCACAATCATGTGTGCTTACGGACTGTATCCCTTGCAGACTGTATTGATATATATTGATATATAATGTAGGAACCAGAATATTAATAACAGAAAGAAACAACCCTTTTGTGTGAATGAGTGTGAATGAGTGTAAATGGGGGAGGGAGGTTTTTTGGGTTGGTGCACTAATTGTAAGTGTATCTTGTGTTTTTTATGTGGATTTAATAAAAAAAATTAAATTAAAAAAAAACAAAAAACGATACTGATAATAAAAAAAACCGATACTGATAATTTCCGATATTACATTTTAGCGCATTTATTGGCCGATAATATCTCTAGTTGCAATGTTAAGATTCCATCATTGATATATAAACTATCAGAGTGCGTGGTCGGTAGTAGTGGGTTTCAGTAGGCCTTTAACTGCAGACTAATGAACAGGTTTAATCTGATGCAGGTGTTGGCTTTGGACACTAAAAATTACAGCGTGGTTCCATAATTTCATCCGCAGAAATGAATGGTTCCATAATATTATCAACATGCTTAATTGAAAAATTAAACTGTTACTGACTACTACAACTTTTTTTCTTGATCGGTTGGGCCTGGGATGAGGTGGTGACTTGTCCAAGTCCCAGGGCAGGTGGGATAGGCTTAGAATGAATGGATGGATTTATTTTAGTGTTTCTTAAAGCCAGAACGTTACTATGTGAAATGACTATAGTTTTTTGTCATGTGTGTAATCTGCTTTTTTTACTACACAATTATACAACTGAATGGACAAGTCTGATGATTCCATAATTTACTAAGGGTGGTAAAAGGAGTGTTGCTGGCGGGTTTTGGTTGTTTTAGAGCACTTTATAGGCGGAATAGAATACATCAGTGATTCTAAAAGACTAATGGTAAGCCAAATAATGACTTTTGTGATTAAATATTGTAATGATGTGACTCCAACCAGTGCTACTGTTCAAACTGTGTGGAAAATATTAAATACATTTAAATTTAAAAAAACATGTGCAGCTGGGATAGGCTCCAGCACCCCCGCGACCCCGTAAGGGACAAGCGGTAGAAAATAGATGAATGGATTTTCCTTGTTTTTAATTATGGCTGGGCAATATGGCTGAAAACCGTATCACGATATAGGTTTTTTATATCGGTAATTATTGATATTTCTTTTATGACCTATGGAAATATAGACCAGGAGAAAAACATGATAAATGTTAAAATAGTTTCTTCAAATGTAACCTTCCTCTGATTAAAATCCCCTCAGCTATCAAGGCAGAAAGTAAATTAAATATCAATAGAAGGATGGAAAACACTTAACAATAACCTTTTTAAGGTAAAAAAAAAAAAAAGGAATATGTAAGAAATGCCTGATAAAGTGTAACAAAATAGTGCAAAGTGTGAAAATGTAAACTTGAGAAACCTCAGAAGAACAATTATTTGCAGGATTAGGGCCCCAAAGTAATGTTATGCAGTAATTATTATTTCAATATTATTGGACCAAATTATTATTTTAAAAATAGCACATTTTTGTTACCGTAATTTCCGGACTATAAGCCGCTACTTTTTCCCCTCGTTCTGGTCCCTGCGGCTTAAACAACAGTGCGGCTTATTTACGGCCTGTTCTTCTCCGACACAGACGAAGAGGATTTCGGTGGTTTTAGTACGCAGGAGGAAGACAATGACACAATGATTAAAGACTGACTTTTCATATACCGGTAGGCTGGTTATTTTGATAACGTACAGGCGAGCACTTTGTATTACTTTGCACCATTGTATTATTTGTACTCTGCACGAATGCTGTTCGCCATGTCAAAGATGTGAAATTTGATTGAATGATTGAAAGATTTATTGTTAATAAATGGGACGCTTTGCGTTCCCAAACAGTCATCTCTGTCCCGACAATCCCCTCCGTGGTAGCAGGAACCCCTATATACTACGGTAATTACACATCAAAACCCTGCGGCTTATAGTCGGGTGCGGCTTATATATGGAGCAATCTGTATTTTCCCCTAAATTTAGCTGGTGCGGCTTATAGTCAGGTGCGGCTTATAGTCCGGAAATTACGGTGTTTACTTTAGCTATACAGTCCTGCACTTTTGTTCTTAGCTGTTTCAGTATATCCGAATAGGGAACGGACATGTGTTGATAAGAAAAGATGAGCGCGGTCCGTTTGAAAAAATTTAAAAAACTGCATACTGCGGAGGTGACTTTTCCTGTGTTATCCACTATTTCTTCGCTCGCTGCAGTCCTCATTTTTCATTTATTTCGCTCCGTACAGAAAATCGCCAGCGAAATGGTGCAACCAAAAGCGATGGTTGATACTGTTACGCGATTGGCCGTTTAGCGTGTCTCTCCCATTTCACAACCACTTTCTGTTTGGCTAGCTTACAAGACCGCTGGTGCCTTTGTTCATGCAACTAACCAAGCTTAATTCTCTCCGTCTATTTCCGACCAAAAAAGATATTTATCGATTATTTTATCCAACGCATTTTATATTGATATGATTACATCTCTACTGCGATATACATTGATATCGTTTTAACAGCCCTATTTTGAACTAATACTTAGGCCTACTACGCTACTGTATTTTAATGTTGGTCATTATGGTGGTACTTGGGGAGCCAAGTGTTTTCTGAGGTGGTACTTGGTGCAAAAAGTTCGAGAACCATTGAATTACACTATGCCCTGCAAAACACCAAACACAAGAGTTAAGTTTGTTGACGGCTAACAATAGCAATTTGGCAAATACTAGCTACCAAATCGGCCTGAGTGTGTGAATGTGAGTGTGAATGTTGTCTATC
This sequence comes from Entelurus aequoreus, assembly GCF_033978785.1. Classification (NCBI taxonomy): domain Eukaryota; kingdom Metazoa; phylum Chordata; class Actinopteri; order Syngnathiformes; family Syngnathidae; genus Entelurus; species Entelurus aequoreus. Next base: position 37,151,332 of record NC_084739.1, read on the forward strand.
TGTGTTGGCCCTGCGATGAGGTGGCAACTTGTTCAGGGTGTACGCCGCCTTCTGCCCAAAAGGGACAAGCGGTAGGAAATGGATGGATGGATGGATAGCTACCAAATCCATTATTTTTCAAGAAGTTTCCCATATTTTCAAAAGCAAATGTTGACAGGTATGGACTGAATAATGCTGTTTTTGGAGAAAGTCCCTTTGAGTGTGTTTTCTGTCCGGTCCCTGCCATTTAAAAGAGCCTAGAGGGCGTGGCTAGTACTTACAACTTACTTTATTGGCCAGTAGGGCAGTTCTGATTGAGCCCTATGAACTTTGCCTGGCAACAAATGGCTGCACAAACATGTGAAAAGAATCCAGGCAATTATGTAAATGTAGGTGGCTTGTCTGCTCGACAGCTGAAATGTTATTTCACCATCAGTCATTTTTTTGTTGTTGTGTGTCTGATATATAACTGCTGTTGGAAAAGAAAAGCAGACAGAGTATTTTATTTTTTTCCCTCGTTATGTGTGCCACTCATTTCTTGCCTTAAATAAACACTAAGTTCAAATTATGAATGTGTTTCCATAACCGTGTCATTAGATAATATTTAAATGTCCCATCTGTTTTTTTCCCCAAAACGTTGCATATTTGAATGTTAGTGTAGGTTTACACTCATTTAAACTCGGGCTTACTACGTTCATCATTTATGTCCAACTATCAGTCGTTGCTACTCTTGAGGAGACAACTAACAGACATCCCAACCATTACCTCTTAGAGATGAAGACGTCAAGCCTCGGAGAGAGTGGCAGCATAACCTTGTGTGTGTCAAAACTTAAATGCAGTGCTTGCTGAACTCACACAGACATGTCCAGCTTCACCAACACTTGGCCAGTAGTCGGTGCTTCAGCTTTATCAAAACAGGGAGACAAATCGCGCCACCTGCACAAGTCTTGACATCTCATCTCACTTGCAATTGCTGAGCATTATCGACTTCTACAGAGAAGTGCGCCGATGCTTGGTAGATCTTCACGCAGCAACGTGATACTTTCATAACAGTGGACACCTTCAGTAATAGTGGAGGCAGGAAAAAGAGCATGCAGATTCTCAAAGATGATGATGATGATGATGATGATGATGGCCCATATGGCCAAGAAGAGAACGTCACTCATGCACTAAGTGCTGTAGTGCTGTACCAGTTCCAAGCAGGGACGACTATATATATATATATATATATATATATATATATATATATATATATATATATATATATATATATATATATATATATATATATATATATATATATATATATGTCTTAATTAGATTATCCAAAAAATAGTGCTCGAGCGTAATATGTATGTGTGGGGAAAAAATCACAAGACTATTTCATCTCTACAGGCCTGTTTCATGAGGGGTTTCCTCAAACCTCAGGCTTGAGGAAACCCCTCATGAAACAGGCCTGTAGAGATGAAATAGTCTTGTGATTTTTTTCCCACACATACATATATATATATATATATATATATATATATATATATATATATATATATATATATATATATATATATATATATATATATATATATATATATATATATATATATATATATATATATATATAGGGACATGGGAATTTATTATTTTTAGACATGTATCTCGTGGCCACGAGAAACTTTTTATAAAAAAAAATAAAAAAATAAAAAAATATTATTTTATTTTTATTTTTTTATAAAAAGTTTCTCGTGGCCACGAGAAACTTTCTCGTGGCCACGAGAAACTTTTTATTAAAAAAAATAAAAAAATAAAAAAATATTATTATTATTATTATTATTTTTTTTATATATAAAAAGTTTCTCGTGGAAAGCATTGGATGCGTGCTGATGGTTTGGTGTGTGTTAAAATGGCAGTTTAGGAGTTAATATGGCTGTATTTCCAGATAGGACTTTCCCCCGTGTGTGTTGTGGCAAAATGTGAATGCTTGATTAGTAGGTGTGAGACAAACACTTTATCTTCCTGGTTATTGTAACGCTACGTGTTTGACATTATTTAAGACTTTATCATGCCCGGGAAAGGACAGTTTTCCTCTTCTGTGGCTGTGGGGGGTGGGCGTGGCTTGCGGACCTGCAGGGAAGCGGAGTGTGTCAGTTAGTCCCATGTTGATGTGATCAAACTTCTTTCTTGCTTGGAAGATACACACACAATTGTAACTGTTATTTCTTCCTGCAAATAATAAATATGTACAACGTGTTTGGATGTATTCATGTATGTAAAATTGTCATTAAATGTAATATTGCCTGACAAAAAGTGATTCGACGTACGTAATATTTTGATATTTACACATCGCATATTTACACACGCGCATCTGACTAGAATACCCTTATGTGCATTACATATATCAACATCAACTACCTACTGTACTGTTTACTTGTTGAAATACCCTTTTTAAAACAAATATCTACCCACATAATTTATATGTGTATATATATTATATAAATATATATATGTATATGTGTATATATATTATATAAATATATATATGTATATGTGTATATATATTATATAAATATATATATATGTATATGTGTATATATAATATATATATATATATATATATATATATATATATATATATATATATATATATATATATATATATATATATATATATATATATATATATATATATATATACACGCACACACACACATATACATGTATACTGTATAGGAAGAAACACACATACATATATACAGTATACATATATACACACAAACACTAAATTTGACGAACAAAATAACTACTATTTTTAAGAACAAGTTACATTAATATATAATATATATATACACTACCGTTCAAAAGTTTGGGGTCACCCAAACAATTTTGTAGAATAGCCTTCATTTCTAAGAACAACAATAGAATGTCGAGTTTCAGATGAAAGTTCTCTTTTTCTGGCCATTTTAAGCGTTTAATTGACCCCACAAATGTGATGCTCCAGAAACTCAATCTGCTCAAAGGAAGGTCAGTTTTGTAGCTTCTGTAACGAGCTAAACTGTTTTCAGATGTGTGAACATGATTGCACAAGGGTTTTCTAATCATCAATTAGCCTTCTGAGCCAATGAGCAAACACATTGTACCATTAGAACACTGGAGTGATAGTTGCTGGAAATGGGCCTCTATACACCTATGTAGATATTGCACCAAAAGCCAGACATTTGCAGCTAGAATAGTCATTTACCACATTAGCAATGTATAGAGTGTATTTCTTTAAAGTTAAGACTAGTTTAAAGTTATCTTCATTGAAAAGTACAGTGCTTTTCCTTCAAAAATAACATTGCAATGTGACCCCAAACTTTTGAACGGTAGTATATATATATATATATATATATATATATATATATATATATATATATATATATATATATATATATATATATATATATATATATATATATATACACACGTTAGGTCAGGAAAAAACACAAGAGGCTATATCATCCCTACAAGGGGATTTTATTTTATAAAATCCCTGGGAAATCTGCAAAACAGGCTTGTAGGGATGATATAGCCTCTTGTGTTTTTTCCTGACCTAACGTATATTCCACTCTACCCTGGTATTGAGCACTGTATAACGGATAAACCATGGAGGCCCCGACTAATATATATATATATATATATATATATATATATATATATCCATCCATCCATTTTCTACCGCTTATTCCCTTCGGGGTCGCGGGGGTGCTGGAGCCTATCTCAGCTACAATCGGGCTGAAGGCGGGGTACATGTATATATATATATATATATATATATATATATATATATATATATATATATATATATATATATATATATATATATATATATATATACATATATATATATATATATATATATATATATATATATATATATATATATATATATATATATATACATATATATATATATATATATACATATATATATATATATATATATATATATATATATATATATATATATATATATATATATATATATATATATATATATATATATATATATATATATATATATACATATATATATATATATATATACATATATATATATATATACATATATATATATATATATATATATATACATATATATATATATATATATATATATATACATATATATATATATATACATATATATATATATATATATATATATATATATATATATATATATATATATATATATATATATATATATATATATATATATATATATATATATATATATATATATATATAAATATGTATATATGATTTACTCCGTAAATGTTCTTATAGAAAACATTTGACAAACTAGATTGTCAGTCATCTTTAAGATATTGTTATCAATTGTTTATTCGTCCTAATGAGTCACACTTAAATACTTTTTGTCAACCGGCTTGTTCACCCTCCAAAAACACACTGAAATGTTGTATTGGAAGATTCACAATATCATTTTTTTTAGTAAAAAAATGAATTTATAAAGTTAATACAAAATGGAAAAACTAAATTTAAGTCAGCCTTACCTTATACATACACTATATTGCCAAAAGTATTTGGCCACCTGCCTTGACTGACATATGAACTTGAAGTGCCATCCCATTCCTAACCCATAGGGTTCAATATGATGTCGGTCCACCTTTTGCAGCTACTGTATTACAGCTTCAACTCTTCTGGGAAGGCTGTCCACAACATTGCAGAGTGTGTTTATAGGAATTTTCCACCATTCTTCCAAAAGTGCATTGGTGAGGTCACACACTGATGTCGGTCCAGAAGGCCTGGCTCTCAGTCTCCGTTCTAATTCATCCCAAAGGTGTTCTATCGGGTTCAGGTCAGGACTCTGTGCAGGCCAGTCAACTTAATCTACAAAAGTCTCTGTTGTCCATGTATTTATGGACATTGCTTTGTGCACTGGTGCACAGTCATGTTGGAAGAGGAAGGGGCCCACTTCAAACTGTTCCCACAAGGTTGGGAGCATGGAATTGTCCATAACGTTTTGGTATCCTTGAGCATTCAAAAATAATTTCACTGGAACTAAGGGGCCAAGCCCAACTCCTGAAAAACAACCCCACACCATAATTCCTCCTCCACCAAATTTCACACTCGGCACAATGCAGACCAAAATGTACCGTTCTCCAAACCCAGACTCGTCCATCAGAAATTTTGCGACTGGATTTGTTGCACAGGTGGCATCCTATGACAGTTTCACGCTGGAAATCACTGAGCTCCTGAGAGCGGCCTATTCTTTCACAAATGTTTGTAGAAACAGTCTCCATGCCTATGTGCTTGATTTTATACACATGTATATATAAAATAATAATAATAAAATGTATTTATTTATTTACATTTATTGATTAGGACACCTGATTCTGATCAATTGGATGGGTGGCCAAATACTTTTGGCAATATAGTGTATATTTGGCAATATACAATATTATATTGTAGCAGTGGTGGGCCTTCAGGGCCAGCAAGGCCTTCTCTGCTGGTCTAACATAACCAGAAATCATGATCATAATTAATGATAAAAGTCATTTTTGATTTACTTTCCCTAAATATCTAAAATTATTCATATTCTCTTCATGTCATATAATGCTCCTTCCAGTGCTGTTGTTTTTAGGTTAGAGTTTTCATCCAATCAGAATTCAGCTAGTTTATGTTGTCATGCTGTACCAAATCGGCCCGGGGCCTTCAGAATCAACAATGTGGAGAACACAGTTGATATTGTGAGTTCAAATATTTAATTTATTTATTTTTTCATGTTTAATATGTTTTTTGCAAATTTAATTTTGACAGTACCACATAAGATATGTTTTAATTGCTGATGCGGGTTTATTGATTTTTAAATGCGCCAGAAAATAACTTGTTATGTACACTGTTGAGGTGATTCGATGCTCAGTAGTGCGTGAATGTGTTTCTGTATAGTATTTCTCCAGCAATGGTTATGTGGTGACATCAATTATGGTATTTTTAGAGGTAATCATTGAAGTCGGACATCACTGAAGGCCTAGGTGGGAAACGCACGGCCTGACACTGTATTTTAGTATAGTGAAAATTATTACTGTCAATTCTGGTTTTGTTTCTATATTTAGATATAATGTTCAATACATTCCATCAGAAAAAAAATATTACTCCCTGAAACTATTATTTAAATTACATTTCCATTATATTAATAAGACCCTCTAGGATTTTTTGATTAGTTTCAATCAGGCCAATTCATGCAAATTCTACCAATCCCTGCAAGTTATGCATTGCCTCACAACTCTATCCAATCCCCAGAGATTCTCCGCACATTTTGGCCAGTTATAGTAATTTTTTCCAATCACATTTGTCCCCAAGCAGCACACAAATGTGCACGTCAACTGTCTTACCAGTCAAATGTGTTCATACATAGCGCACCCATCTTAGAGCTGCAACGATTCGTCGATTTAATCAATTATTGAACTTAATTAAATGCTTGCACTGTCAAAGGGAGATAGCACAACAGCACTGCATCAGTGATGCAGCACTTTACCACAAAGCGATTTTCGTATTTAAGAGTAGCAAACAAGCAGAAACAAGGCTAATGCACATTTTTTATGTTTGACTTGAATAACAAATGTTTTATTCAAACACATGTGGAGCACAATGTAGCATCTACAGTTAGTATGTTAATGGTAAGTTAGACTTAGACTTAGACAAACTTTATTGATCCACAAGAGAAATTGTTCCACACAGTAGCTCAGTTACAAAGGTTGGAAAGGATAAGGATGTACAGGATAATGCAAACAAGGGCACAAAAAGAGGGCGAAAACAGTAGGTATAAAGTGCAGTAGTAGAAATGTACCATAGTAGCAGTGGCGTGCGGTGAGGTTAATGTCTGGTGAGGCACTGCATCATCACAGTCAGATTTACAAACATATGAACCCTAAATAGTATCTTATTCACCATGTGATTGGCAGCAGTTAACAGGTTATGTTTAAAAGCTCATACCAGCATTCTTTACACAACTGTAGCACACAAAAAAGCACATTTAATAAAAAAAACATTATAATGGTCTTACCTTTCTTGCTGGACATCCACACAGCCAGCCTTTGCGTGTGTACCATGCCGTTTGAAAAGAACGGGTCTTCTGTCCCGAAGTCAAAAGCAAACCTTTTAGCTCCGGCGTTGGTCTACCTTTAATTATTACCTCCTGCTTCGATTGAAAGTCCAGTTTAGAAAACTGTTTTATTTTACAAATGTAATCCTCCATGTTTTTAATAAAAGTCCAGGCGAGAGGAAATAAACAACTAATTGACTTGCAAACTTTTTTTTTTTTTTTCTTCTGCGGCCGAGGAATGATCTCTGGGATCACTACCGCCCTCTACCACCAGGAGGCCGGATTACTGCGAGCCTCAACCAGTACGTCTTTTGCAGCAGATTTATGAATGCTCAGCACAAGAAATACGTTACACACATACAGTTGTTGACAAAATACACTGTACATTATATACCTCAGCTAACTAAACTATGCCATAGTTTAGTTAGCTGATATAATTAATATAGCAATACAGTCTCACTGCACAGCAGCTCAGCAGTTAGCCGAGTCATTGTGCACAATCCATGTTGAGGCACAAATCAGTGACGTGCCTCAACTGGCTGCTGATCACCGCACCGTCTCTTCTCAGTATTTGAACGGCAAATGTGAAAATAAAAATAAAAATAATCTAAAACTGGTGAAGTTAAATGGAAAATAACTTTAGTATAATCACTGGATACATATAACAATTTAATTATTTTTTTTTTCTTTTTACATTTTTTTTCTTTCCATGATGGCAGGTGAGGCCCCGCCTCCCCTGCCTCTAGTGACTGCACGCCACTGCATAGTAGCAATATAAAATATAACATATATGTAATATTTACATATTATATATACAGTATATAATATATACTGATATATTATATTATATGTTTATATAGTATATACAATATGTATAACAAATCCCAATTACCATGTATAAACAAGTTGTATGTCCAAAAATCCACTACTCCTCCAATTAATATATTTTTAAAATGTATTCAACTGTTCAACATACTGACATTCAGTTCATCATAATTTATCAGATAATGTTTTTGTTTGTTTTTTATTCATAATCTGTTACCTGGTTTTAGGTGACATGGTTTCTTTTTTTTTTGTAGTGACTTAATTATTTATGTATAAGTAACAAATTATGTTCACATGGTGAAAGTGCAATTTCCATTTTATGTGCATTTATAAGAATAAAGGTAATAAGAAAATTATTGTTTATTTCAACTATTTTCCCTAAAAGACATGTTGAAGCTGTAACATGTTTTTTTTTATTCAATCACCCGATTCATCGAACAAATTAATCAATAGATTACTCGATTACTAAAATAATGGATATCTGCAGCCAGGCCTGGCTCTAGGTCATTTGACGCCCCAGGCAGGGATGGACTTTGCACACACACACACACACAACCGTGCACACACGCACGAGCAAAAACACACGCACACACACACACACACACACACACACACACACACACACACACACACACACACACACACTGGTTATAATTTGGAATGTGGACCAAGTTTTTTATCATCACTTGTGGAGACAAGGGAACAAATATATTAGTTTTAACTAAGGATGGATACCATACAGAATTATAGTACTATTAAAGGCCTACTGAAATGAAATGTTTTTATTCAAACGGGGATAGCAGATCTATTCTATGTGTCATACTTGATCATTTCGCGATATTGCCATATTTTTGCTGAAAGGATTTAGTATAGAACAACGACGATAAAGATCGCAACTTTTGGTATCTGATAAAAGAAGGCTTGCCCCTACCGGAAGTAGCATGACGTAGTCAAATGAACATATACGCAAAGTTCCCTATTGTTTACAATGATGGCCGCATGAAGTGAGAGAGATTCGGACCGAGAAAGCGACGATTTCCCCATTAATTTGAGCGAGGATGAAAGATTTGTGGATGAGTAAAGTGCAAGTGAAGGACTAGTGGGGAGTGGAAGCGATTCAGATAGGGAAGATGCTGTGAGAGCCGGGGGTGACCTGATATTCAGCTGGGAATGACTAAAACAGTAAATAAACACAAGACATATATATACTCTATTAGCCACAACACAACCAGGCTTATATTTAATATGCCACAAATTAATCCCACATAAAAACACCTAGGTGTTTGTTATGCTAGCTCCTAGCTACTAGCTCGAGCTAGTTATAGCTCGAGCGGGTAATATGGACGGGATCCCGTATATATAACCCACCAATACAATTCAAACACCTGCACAACACACACACTCACTCAGCCCAAAGAACCGTTCACCTAACCCAGGGGTCGGCAACCTTTACCACTCAAAGAGCCATTTTGGCAAGTTTCACAAATTAAAGAAAATAATGGGAGCCACAAAAAAAATGTTTAATTTAAAATGAAAAACACCGCATATAAAGATAATTGCTTTGTGCTATGTTAACCAGGGGTCTCTGACACACGCACCGGCACGCACTTTAATATGGAAATTTGATGTTAGTGCAGCCCGCGAGATTTGGATGAATGGCGCTTGATAGCGTCATACTTGCCAACCCTCTCATTATTTCCGGGAGACTCCTGAATATCAGGGAGTGATGGCACTGCTTTTGGCACCCTCTACAGACTGCCCAAACAGTGTACCTGCTCGACCACATGTAGAATGCAGCTTCAGCTTGCTCACATAAGTGACAGCAAGGCGTACTAAGTCAGCAGCCACACAGCTTACACTGACGGTAGCCGTACCGTATAAAACAACTTTAACACTGTTACGTTACAAATATGCGCCACACTTTGAACCCACACCAAAAAAGAATGACAAACACATTTCACATGTTCTCCAGAACATCCGCACTGTAACACAACATAAACACAACACAACAAATACCCAGAATCCCATGCAGCACTAAATCTTCCGCTCAACCGACGCACGGAGGGGGGGGGGGGGTTGGTTGATGTGTGGGGGGGTTTGGTGGTAGCGGGGGGTGTATAATCTAGACCGGAAGAGTTAGGGCTGCATGGGATTCTGGGTATTGGTTGTGTTGTGTTTATGTTGTGTTACAGTGGGATGTTCTCCAGAAATGTGTTTTTCATTCTTTTTTGGTGTGGGTTCACAGTGTGGCGCATATTTGTAACGTAACAGTGTTAAAGTTGTTCTATACGGCTACCGTCAGTGTAAGCTGTGTGGCTGATGACTAAGTATGCTTTGCTGTCTCCTACGTGTGCAAGTAAAAGCTACATACAACATGTGGCCGGGCTGGCACGCTGTTTGTAAATGCTATAGAGGACAATTACTGCAGTGCAATTAGGGCACACCCTTAATTTAGTAATTAGAGTGAAAATAGGATTATATTTGCCCTGGGAGTTATCTAGGAGAGGCACTGAGATCCATAAGTCTCCTGGGAAAATCGGGGGGGGGGGGGGGGGGGGGGGTCAGGCAAGTATGCAGCTGAGCCGCATCAGAGTGGTCAAAGAGCCGCATGCGGCTCCGGAGCCGCGGGTTGCCGACCCCTGACCTAACCCAAGGTTCATAAAGCTTATATATTTAACCAAAGTTACGTACATGACACGCACGTACGGGCAAGCAATCAAATGTTTGGAAGCGCGCGGGTGGGACCTGATATTCAGCTGGGAATGACTACAACAGTAAATAAACACAAGACATATATATATACTCTATTAGCCACAACACAACCAGGCTTATATTTAATATGCCACAAATTAATCCCGCATAACAAACACCTACGTGTTTGTTATGCTAGCTCCTAGCTCCTAGGTACTAGCTCGAGCTAGTTATAGCAAGCGATCAAATGTTTGGAAGCGTACTCACGGTATCGCGTCTGCGTCTGTTAACGAAGTCAAAGTCCTCCTGGTAAGAGTCTCTGTTGTCCGAGTTCTTCGATCTTGACTGCATCTTTCGGGAATGTAAACAATGAAACACCGACTGTGTTGTGTTGCGGACTTCCCTCGCAAAATACTCCGCTTCGCACCGACTTTCTTCTTTGCTTGCTCAGCTTCTTTCTCCATAATGCAATGAACAAATTGCAACAGATTCACCAACACAGATGTCCAGAATACTGTGGAATTATGAAATGAAAACAGAGCTATTTCGTATTGGCTTCAATGGGGAAGCCATACCTCTGTTAAACTGGCTACGTCACGCGCATACGTCATCCTCCAAAGGCGTTTTGAACCGGAAGTTCCCCGGGAAATTTAAAATTGCACTTTATAAGTTAACCCGGCCGTATTGGCATGTGTTGCAATGTTAAGATTTCATCATTGATGTATAAACTATCAGACTGCGTGGTCGGTAGTAGTGGGTTTCAGTAGGCCTTTAATGCCGGGATAACACATTTTCAAGAAAACTAATTTAAACTTTCATTTTATTCTTTATTTTAAACAACATTGAACATAAATCACATAAAAAACGGTTCTACTTAACCAGTCTTGCTGATTATCTCTTAATCTACTATTTTAGCTGCAATCTCCTTTTGTAGGCCGTAATGCGGTTGAACACATAGAACTTCAATGCTTGCCATTCCCGGTTTTGGAGAACTTCCGGTTTGGCCCTCAAACATTTTAAACAGTCACTCTTTCCTGGTACAATACCAGAAGGGATGAATCGGTTCATGTGCTTCTCGACGGCCTTCACCTCTTTCTGTGTCCAGGGTCGCCTTTTCTGGGCAGCTTTACCTGCAAGTGACCATACAAAATATGTGTATGAAAATAAAATAAATAAAATAAGATTAAGAAATTAAGTTATAGATTGAGTTGAGTTGAGTTGTTATATTTCATTTCATGACATGAGTAAGATTATTTTGAGAATGAATGAATGGATGGATGAATAAATTCTGTATGTTTATCATGGTTCTTCTTCTTACTTAATGATGGAAATAATTATAGACCATTGGAAGTATGTCTCACTGCACGATGTCGTGATGATGCATCCCTGTCTTTTGAAAGTTGTGTCAGTCTCTTGGGGGGCGGGATGTGTTCATCCTCAGTGGCTGGAAAGGACACCTCTTCTGTGGGTGCAATGTAATAAACATTCAGTGTCATGCTTACCATAGGCCACATTTAATAAACCACAAAAATGAGTATTGACATAACCTACCATTGTCAGGACATGAATAGTGTTATTCCTCTCTGGTGAGATCTTCCTCTTCAGTTTCCAAAACACATTCTGTGGTACACATAACATGTTAAGCTTATAATTGAGTTCAAACCAAACAAACAACAAAGATGACAACTTACCATTTGGACCAATTGTGATTTAATTCAAGTTAATTCCATGGAATTCAGATAATCGACCTTGCTCGAGTGCCATCAAAACTTTGCTGATTTTTGCCAGCTGCAGTGTCTTTTCAGGGAGTCTATAGAACCTGCGATGGATTCTAATATCATGGCCAAGAAAGTTGGCCAGCTGGTCCATCTCTGTGTCTGTCATGTTTAGCACAGTTGAAAGGGTGGCATCATGTTTTCGTAGTTTCGTGGATGTAAGTGACACAGGACACTTTGCATGACATGCTTTTGCATAGTCTCGTATGCAGTCAGAACCACAGAAATGTGTCATCTCTGTGGGTCTTGCAAACAGGTAAGTGTTGTCTTTGAGAACCCAACAAGTTTCCCTGTACTTAACGAGAAGTTCTATTGCACACACCATTTTTGGAGTCAAGAGAATAGGAACAGGACTGCAGAGTTTTTTTTCCACTTCAGAGAGAGCCCAATCAACATCTTCATGAGGATCAGTTGTGTCTCTTGACAAAAAAGCCAACAGGGACATGGCTGCTACCTCTCCTTCTCTTCGTCTGTTAAAGTGGATGATCTGTGTCAAACATACTTTTGTCAGGTCTGACCAGGCCTTTGTGGAATAATTTTCAGATAGCGCACTGCTGCACTCATCATGCATTTGACTGAGAAACTGATGCATTTTTTGAACATCCTCAGTGAAGGGCATAAGTTGTGGTACATTCCACTTTTCTTCGGTTATGTTCCTCAGGGCTGTTGCAGAGATCAACTCGTTCCACTTCTCACGATGGACATCTTGGAACTTAGTGGCATTCCTTACCAAATCTTCGTTGTTGTTTATCAAACCTTGTGCTTTCAAGAGTTTGCTGACTTTAACCAGGGAATTTCCAAGTTTAGTTGCCAGTAATGGAATGCAGAATTTGTTAGTGTCACTATCATAGCCACAAGTACATTCGACAGCTTTGACCATCTCCAAGTAGTTCTTAGGATTCACAAAATCCTCCATTTTTTTCAAGGTAGTTACTCTCGTGGCATTATGAATCAGTCTTCCTAATTCCCGCATTTTCTCTCTGACACATTGTTGATTTTTTGTTGACATACCACTTTTGTTCAACAGGTGCTGCCCAACATCTGTGATAACATGGTCATCTTTTATTATTTCTGTGTTTGGATCAGGAATCATGACACATATTACTCCCCACAGTTGTTTGGATACACTTGAAGGCACAGGCCCAGTATATGTGCACATTTACTGGACACGGTTCTTTCCTTGTTTCCGGGTAACTGATGAAGGTTTGAGGCGACAACTTCGCATGTGTCTCCACAGTACCTTTCTGGTAAACAGTCCTTGGCAATATGCACAGTGCATGAAATCATTTCCTTTAGCTTCTTTAGGTGGTAGTTTGAATGGCACTAGGTCACCCTTTCCCGACTTCATAATAGCAGCATTGTGAGCGTAGTTCCCTTTATTACGAATATTCTCTAGCTGTGTCCTTCTCTCCATGGAACTCAGTGGAAAGCTAAGAGCTGTGGCTACTTCCAATGTGTTTTTGTGTGCACTTTCTCGATGTCGTGCCAGCTTGGCATAAGGCTTACTGCAATACAAGCAATAATGTATTTTGTTGTAAACTCTTTTTCCGTGTTTTTTTTTAATGGGAGCGCAAACAACTACGGTGTCAATTGTTTCCTGACTTGAGCAGTATTCCTCTGTTCCAGTGACATCAGGTGTTATGCTGTTTGTATCCAAGTCCATGTGGTCTACTGTACATCTGTCTTTCATCTAAAATGTGTGAAACAAAATTAATGTGAGGTTTTTAAAATATCCTTAATCTCCAATGTCCATCATAACTATACATATAACTTCTTAAATGTCCTTATAGACAACAAATTAGCATTAAATTAGAGCTACTTTGACTATGAACCAGTCCAAATGCCCCAAAAAAACCACAAAGTGATTCACAAGCTTTTTTTTTTAGCAAGTCTCATGTTCTTAATTAAATGCACACGTTGGAAAAGGGTCGCTTCGCTGCTAATTTTTTGGCTTAACTTGGTCATAAACACATTAAATCTTCTACAAATGATAATCAATAACCTCCATTTATAAGAAAGATGTGCTTACATTTTGGTTTAAACAACTTATTTTCGTGTCTCGTCGGCCGACATGTCCTGCACCTTCCTGCACTGTGCTCACACTTCCTTCGTTTGGTGCATCAGGTATAAATTGTTAAGTAATCAATGAAGGAACAGCGAGTGCAGTACCAGCTGCTGCCCAATTAGGGGGCTGCTGTGCAAATGTCTCACACTCAAACTAACCAGTAAACATGTTTTATGGAGAAAAAAAAAAGCTTAAAAATAACTTAGGCATCTTAAGAATGGATCTGACTATAATTTAAAAAGCTTTCCCTTTAGGGGACCTGTTTTTTTGTCCCCATACCGTCAAAGGTCCCCCAAAGTGACTTTGTAAACAGAGCGACGTCCCCAATAAGTAAGCATTGCCAGAACGCACACACACACACACACACACACTCACAGACACGCACTCACACTCCCCTGCCCAGACAAGTTTATATGCAGCAGAACAGTTATTTATTGTATTTTAAAATGTATGGACGATACATTTGCAACACAACAATCGGAAGAAAAAATATAAGCTACTTTAATAATTGCCCTAAGAAAATAACTAAAACTTTTAAATGTTTTGCAATTTACCATTGCTTTTTTTTAGAAACTACCATGCGAGCTGCATATTTATCTTTTTTTTTTTTCTCTGCCAATGAGTATCCCTGATCCCAAATTTTACTGTATTTTACAGGCACTATAATCATTTAATGAAGTGTAACCATTTTTCAGAGACCATTTTTTAGTTAGCACAGTTGGACCGGATGTGACATACAGTGTTAATGGTGTGAAGGCCAGAAGTGCTGGTGTGTAAAAAAGGGTTTTTAACAGTGGCAGCAGAAAAACAAGACTACTCTTGACAAGGGTTGTTGACAACAACAAAAAAGGGCCTCTGTGGCCTTTCTGCTTCGCTTGCACTGCATCCTACTAGACCAGGGGTCGGCAACCCAAAATGTTGAAATTGGACCAAAAATAAAAAATAAAAATCTGTCTGGGGCCGCAAAAAATTAAAAGCCTTATATAAGCGTTATAATGAAGGCAACACATGATGTAAGTGTCTACATTAGCTATATTAGACTACTATCAAAATGACTTTAAAGGCCTACTGAAATGACATTTTTTTATTTAAACGGGGATAGCAGATCCATTCTATGTGTCATACTTGATCATTTCGCGATATTGCCATATTTTTGCTGGAACGATTTAGTAGAGAACAACGACGATAAAGTTCGCAACTTTTGGTTGCTGATAAACAATAGCCTCGCCTATACCGGATGTAACGTGACGTCACAGGAGGAAGGACTCCTCACATTTTCCCATTGTTTACAATGCAGCGAGAGAGATTCAGGCCGAGAGAGATTCAGACCGAGAAAGCGACGATTACCCCATTAATTTGAGTGAGGATGAAAGATTTGTGGATGAGGAAAGTGAGAGTGAAGGACTAGAGAGGCAGCGCAGGACATATCTTTTTTCGCTCTGACCGTAACTTAGGTACAAGGGTTCATTGGATTCCACACTTTCTCCTTTTTCTATTGTGGATCACGGATTTGTATTTTAAACCACCTCGGATACTATATCCTCTTGAAAATGAGAGTCGAGAACGCGAAATGGACATTCACAGTGACTTTTATCTGCACGACAATACATCGGCGAAGCTCTTTAGCTACTGAGCTAACGTGATAGCATCGGGCTCAAATGCAGATAGAAACAAAAGAAATAAACCCCTGACTGGAAGGATAGAAAGAAGATCAACAATACTATTAAACCATGGACATGTAAATACACGGTTAATAATTTCCAGCTTGGCGAAGCTTAACAATGCTGTTGCTAACGACGCCATTGAAGCTAACTTAGCTACGGGACGGTGGAGGCAACGGGCATTGTAGCTTTCGACGACACCCCGGCCACCATTAGAGTCGGCAAGAAACATATATTTCCCCAAAGTTACGTACGTGACATGCACATAGCGACAGGCACGTACGGGCAAGCGATCAAATGTTTGGAAGCCAAAGCTGTACTCACGGTAGCGCGTCTGCTATCCATCTCAAAGTCCTCCTGGTCGTGTTGCTGTAGTCCGCCGCTAATACACCGATCGCACCTACAGCTTTCTTCTTTGCAGTCTCCATTGTTCATTAAACAAATTGCAAAAGATTCACCAACACAGATGTCCAGAATACTGTGGAATTTTGGGGTGAAAACAGAGCTTTTTTGTATTGGATTCAATGGGTCCGAATACTTCCGTATCAACCGTTGACGTCACGCGCATACGTCATCATATGTAGACGTTTTCAACCGGAAGTGTGGCGGGAAATTTAAAATTGCACTTTATAAGTTAACCCGGCCGTATTGGCATGTGTTGCAATGTTAAGATTTCCATCCATCCATTTTCTACCGCTTATTCCCTTCGGGGTCGCGGGATGTTAAGATTTCATCATTGATATACAGTGTTGGGTTAGTTACTGAAAACCAGTAATGAGTTATAGTTACTAGTTACTTCATTTCAAAAGTAACTCAGTTACTAACTCAGTTACTTACACCAAAAAGTAATGCGTTACTTTGAAAAGTAACTATTTAGTTACTTCTTTTTTTCTTTTCTTTTTTAAAAGCTCCCATTAATGCCCTTTAGCCTTCATTTCAGTACTGTCATTGCACTGGAGAATAATACAATGTGTTGATCAACTTGACATGCATTTGCATCACTGAACTCTGCTAAGCAATGTGGTCTACATACAACACACAAACAATGTGGTCTACATACAACACACAAACAATGTGGTCTACATACAACACACAAACAATGTGGTCTACATACAACACACAAACAATGTGGTCTACATACAACACACAAAGACAAAGATATGTTTCAAAGGCCAATTTGTTTCTGGCCAGAACAAATTGACAAAACTATTTTAAATAGCTGCAACATAATGGCACTTTAACTTGAACTTGAAGTAGATAGGACCTTTGATCCAAGACACAACTTACATTTAACTAAAATGTTATTTTCTTTGTGCTCGACAAAAAAAAAGTATTGAGAATTTGTCCTTGTTAAAAAAATCGACTCTTGGCTTCGCCTTGATGTCTTGTTAGTTGTTATGATAGTAGCGTTTATGTGTGTGCGGCCCTTTAAGATATGACAGCATGTGGGTGAGGGACGTCAGTGAGTGAGTGGGCGAGAGAAATGAGGGACCGGCGACAGTGAGTGCGTGCAGGTGCTCTCTCTAGCTTGCTGGATGGCGGCGTCCAATAAAGTCACAAAGTTGCAACAAACCGCCGGCCTCGTCATTCACCCTCAGCTGTAAAGACCACTTCCGGGTAAAGTGAAGGTTGTTAGCCCCGAAGGAACGTCTCCCCTGCGCTCCTCAACTACGGTATGGGAGTCCCCCCCGCCCCCACCCACACAAAGCACGTACGCCTCTTATTTTCCACCGCAGCGCTGCCACAAAACACACTCAGATCTTCAGTTTCTAGCCGATACTACATAAAAAATAACGTAAAATAACGCAGTAACGCATCATGTAGTAACGGTAACTGAGTTACTGAATATAAAAAATAACGCGTTAGATTACTAGTTACCGCCGAAACTAACGGCGTTACAGTAACGCGTTACTTTGTAACGCGTTAGTCCCAACACTGTTGATATATAAACTATCAGACTGCGTGGTCGGTAGTAGTGGGTTTCAGTAGGCCTTTAAAAGTCTTATATAAGTGTTATAATGAATGCAACACATGATGTAAGTGTCTATATTAGCCTATTATCAATGGCTGACGCAAATCTTCGGTGACAGAAATGTTGTATTTTAATTTGTAGCGTACACATTTTTGCAACATTGGAAATCATTAGTAAAATGGAGGCTTCTCACAGGATGAGAAAACTTCTGGAAATTACTGGCTCAGAATGGCCAAAGGTATAGATGTGTGTGTCCAAATTTAAGGAAACGGCAGGATGTCTTCTTTTAATGGATTTATTACAATCTTTGCAAGCTGGGTAACGTTTGCTGTGGTCTGGAACAATTTGGCACACAAACAACTGTCAGAAATGCAGCCAATATTACATACAGATAATGTGTCATGAGACATGCAAATATCAATTAAATACACAGAGGACATAAGTCAAGGAAATTAAATGAGCTCAAATATACCTACAAACGAGGCATAATGATGCAATATTAACATACAGAAATGCTCTCATCAGTGAAGCATGTATAAAATAAACAGTGGGATTTCTAACAATTAGGAAGGTTTGTGTCATGTTTGTTCTCCTACAGAAAATATATTAAAACAAAACACACACATCTCTGAAAGAGGTCCAGGGAGCCACTAGGGCAGCGCTAAAGCGCCACATGCGGCTCTAGAGCCGCGGGTTGTTGGCCCCTGTTCTAGACCCTTGTTTATAATACTTTATTATTTAGAGGGCTTTAATACTTATTTGTGACAAAAAGCATCTTCCTCTACTACAACTCTGCTAGAGCCACGGGTTGTTGGCCCCCGTACTAGACCCTTGTTTATAATACTTTATTATTTGGAGGGCTTTAATACTTATTTGTGACAAAAAGCATCTTCCTCTACTACAACTCTGCATTCTACAGGTGGCAATGCTGCTCCAGATTGGTGCTCTTGTACAATGTCTTATTCACTGTCAAAGTTTGAAAACTTAGGTAAAAAATAAAAAAATTTAAAAATTTAAAAAAAGTAAAAACTGTTTTCTTCCCGCCTTCTCCTCTTTGTTGCTTTCTTTTTTAAATGAAACATTCAAGCCCGCGTGAATAAGTGTTTTGGAACATCTTCCACCATCAAATCTGCAGATGCACAGGAACATGGAATAAATAGTCCATGGCGTGGAAAGGGAGGGTGAGCTCGAGAAACAATCATGATTGATTGAGCATTTTGGTCTATCTTTAAGCTTACAAATTAGGACAAAAACAAATAAATGTATAAGTGTTTTAAATATAATGCATCTTTATTCATTGTTTTATGAGATGTTTGGGGGACCCAGGTAACTGCCTGTTTGCCTAATGGCAAGTTTGCCCCCGACTACAGTCTTTTAGATATAAATACTCACCTGGATCTAAAGATTTTAAATACAGTATTTAGGTTTTATTGTAATTTAAATATGCGAAGATGGCTTCCGCACTATCGCTACAAGAGCGCACACATGAGAACAATGTTGTGTGGGTATCGTGATCTGAGTGGCGACTAACAGCAAAAATGTATGTATTCATCTTTTTTTTTTTTTTACTAATGCACACGTTAAAAGTGCAATTTCAATGTTGAAAATGTTCATTTATAAAAAAGAATAAAGATTTTAGTAAACAGAAAAATATTTGTTAAAGTCAACTTTTTTCCCTAAAAGACTCATTGAGGTGATAAAGTGGGTTTTATTCGCTAACCGTTATTTTCGGACTATGAGCCGCTACTTTTTCCCTACACTTTACAATACGGTACAGTAATTTATGGATTTTTCTTCGCTAATGGCTATATTGTTTTGTATTAAACAAATAATTTTTAACAACAACTGAAACACTGAGAAGGTCTGTTATTGTTTGTGCTATGGCAACATCTTTTGAACGAGTTCGCTCACTGCAGGTGCTACGGGTTGAAAATGTACTTCCTGCTTCGTGCCTTAAACCAGAAGTTTATCCCGTTTCATCTACTATTCGTCTTTAGCGTTTCTGCTGAAAAAGGATTCTTCGTTCCTCACCGCAAGAAACGTTTGTAAGTCTTACAATATAACTAAAACTATTTATACTTACCAAACCATCAAATGTGTGATGTCCGTAGGCGTGTTTTTGTGCATATTTGTACGTGTTATCATAATGTAATTATGCTAGCATGTGTTAGTATTATTAACTTACAATGGCATTACTTTTGTATTGTTTTAATTTGATGAATTAACAAGCAGTAGAAAATGGATGAATAGACCTAAAACATCACCGTCAGTCAGTTTAGCTGATTGGAGAGTGAGCTTCTGCAGTTAGTGGGTCCATGACAATGATTTCTGTTTTGTTTGATCAACCGTTTTACTGCCATGTCACAGGCACCGTTTGGAAACAATTAATGTAATGTAAATAAACATTTACAAAATACTTTGTACCAGTATATTAGGTGGCTAATATGTGTAGAGTAATTTTTTTCTACAAAATGTTGGTGGGTGCGGCTTAAATATCTGTGCGCTTTATAGCCCAGAAAGTGTGGTACTTAATTATTTGATAGATTACTCGTTGACTAAACAAATCGATAGCTGTTCTAGGGATGTGAATCTTACAACAACTCATGATTTATTTTATTCCGATTCTTAAGGTGACCAATCGATTCAGAATCGATTTTTGATTCGACACAATTCTCGATTCAAATGGTTTCTCCTAATATATTATTTGGTATACACATTCTAATAAATCCTATCAAAACAAGTTACAGGTTACAAAAGCTCCTCTAGGCTCATGATGTACACGCACAGCAAGTTAGCCTGAAAATGGCCTAAAAAACATCTTCTTAAAAATGTATACTTAGAAGATTAAAAAAAATAAAAACATTTTTTTTTATGTATTTTTGAAAATTATGAATTGATTTAGAATTTGAATAATCGCAATTCGTATGTGATTTTTTTTATTTTTTTAGCACCCCTCGCTGTAGTCCTACCTAAGACATGGATGACAAATTCGTAAACTATTAAGCTGATAATAATAATAAAATAAGCCTTAAAACATCAAAACTTTAGTCGCAACTTTGTCGGAAAGCTGCTGCGAAATCAGAAATTTTAGGCTGCAATGATCACGAAAAAAATCCTGGAGCAACTAAAGAATGTATAACACTAACATGAGTAAAACAATATTAGAACTATTCACGGTGGTTACGATAGTTTTAAAACACAATCTTTTCACAAATGACAAAAACAGAGAGATGGGCCATTTTAATGCGCAGATAGTGTTGCAGCCATAACATTTTGCAAAGAGCACTATGAGTCCACTCTGCACACTCCTACAAGTGTTTCCACTTACTCTGACTGATTAGACCTCTGCTCAGACTGAAGATGGGACACCAGGCATTACGTGAGGTCACAGGACATGCTCCAATAAGAATGATGAATGCATGATGAGGCTAACACTGGCAGGTGCTGCAAAGGTGAGCAATGAGGAAGCAGCACACACTCATTCAAAATAAGTGAACTCTCAATGGATGAGCAGACATTTTACTCGTGAATGATTATTGCTATGTAAACACAACATTCCAAAATGAGGGTAAAAGAATTTCAATTTATGTCACAGGTTCCTAAAGAAAAAAAAAGTATGTGCTTGATCATTGCAGGTCTAAAAGGGACATCACGCTCCTAAAGTAAGTATGTGCCAAACTTTCAGCTGACATTTACAGTCTGTGCATTTAACGCAGTACATACAGTACATACTTACTGTATGTGTAGGAAAGAACATACGTAAAGCAACTCTATCATCAACGGACAAAGAACGAGACAGCGGGGCAATAAAAAAAATGTTGAGTGTTTGTTTACCACTTTTAATCTGATTTCTAAAATTAGATATGTATTTCTGGTTGTATGAATTATCCAAGGCTTCAAAATAACTAAATGTTTTTTTTGTACATTAGAATACACAAAAATAGCAAAAAAACAAACCGGAACTAAAATCAACACATTTGTTTTTTCTTTACCAGGCACATTCTTTTCTTACATGATACTAAACCAAAACTATACTTAAATCTAACATATACGTCTTAAACAAGCTAACTAATCACCCAACAAAACAAGGAGAACTAAGTTGCTAAACACAAGATTATTTTGAGTAAAATGTTAATTTGTACCAGTCCTTATGTGTATCAGTTAAAGATGCGTCAATCGATCAGCCACCGAGAGTCTAGAGAGAAGATGACACAACAGAAACTGTTGTAGCGATCCATAAATTCTTGGTGTCAATACTATAATATACATATATATACCAATCAATCAAAGTTTATTTATATAGCCCTAAATCACATGTGTCTCAAAGGGCTGCACAAGCCACAATGACATCCTCGGTTTCAGATCCCACATCAGAACAGGAAAAAACTCAACCCAATAATCAGGTGACCGGTGCAAAGGACGTATATATATATATATATATATATATATATATATATATATATATATATAGATATATATATATATAGATATAGATATATATATATATATATAGATATATATATATATATACATATATATATATATATATATATATATATATATATATATATATATATATATCTATATACATATATATATATATATATATATATATATATGTATGTATGTATGTATGTATGTATGTATATATGTATACACACACGTATACATATTTATAATACATATTTATATATATTATATATGTATACTCATATATATCCTGGACTCTGTACTCCTCGCAGGAGAAGAGGCTAAGTGCCTTTCACATGCGCTGCCTCCGTCGCATACTCGGGATCATATGGAGCGATCGTGTGACAAACAACGAGGTGCTGATGCAAGCCAAGATTCCCAGCATGGTCACTCTCCTCCGTCAGCGTCGCCTTCGATGGCTGGGCCATGTGCGTCGAATGGACGATGGCCGGATCCCCAAAGACATCCTCTACGCAGAGCTTGCCTCTGGCAAGAGGACAACGGGACGGCCACATCTCCGCTTCAAGGATGTCTGCAAGCGTGACCTGAAAGCGCTCGACATGGACCTGAACACCTGGGAAGAGCTTGCTCAGGACAGATCCAGCTGGAGACACACCGTGAACCCTGGACTGAACACTGGCGAAGCAAAACTGCGCCAGCTTGCAGATGAGAAGCGAGCTCAGAGAAAGAGAAAGCAACTACATCCTGTAGCTGACTCAACCTACAAATGCACCAAGTGGAACAGGGACTGTCACTCCCGTGTGGGTCTCTACAGTCACAGCAGACGCTGCATGGTCAACTAAATTATATCCAAGGGGCGCCAATCCATTGTCTTCCGAGACTTACGGATGCCAACAACAACATACAGTATATATTTATATATACACATAGTATTATACATTATTTCTATGTACATATTTTTTTAAATGTATATACACGCATGCTCTGATTGTTTGAATATCATATTGTTGTAGAAATCAAGATTTTTAAAAGAGCTGTGATTGGTCAGCGTGGTATAGCGGTGGCCGCAGATCTACTCTAAGTCGTGCCCACTCTAAGCTGCGCCAACAAGGGTGACGACAACAAACGAAACTGTGTCTTAAAGACATGTCCACCGTGGCGCTGACATCGTGGGAGTTGACGCTTGATTCATAATGTGATTCAAGATGGCCAAAGCAAAAAAAATATTAAAAAAAAAAAATAAATAAAAAAAAAAATAAAAAAAATTAATAAAAATAAAAAAATAAAAAAACAAGATGGCCAAAGCAACGCACCATTGGTTGCTATATTATTTTGGTTGTTGGATGTATTGCTTTTTCGGCTTATTATATACAATCCTAACACAAACCCCAACCCTAAACCTAACACCAACAAAAACCCAAAATGAACCCGACGTAACCTTAACTTATTTTCATCAGTATTTTTTTATTTTTTTTATTTCTGTTTTCCGTGTTAAGATTTGTCTCTCCAGCTTCACTTCCAGTGTCGTCAACCCTGCTGGCACGTCTTTAGAGTGGACGCAACTTTGAATTAAAGTGGGAGTAGTTCTGCACGAACACAGTTAGATATGCTTGCACCTTTGCAAACGCTTCTTCCTACAGTTGTGAAGCAATGTGTACTTTAAAAGTGACCACTGTTTCAAAATGATTTGTTTCAGCTCCAACATTAAAGTGAGTGTCACTACCATTACTACACACAGGAAAACATCTGGAAGAGAATTGCAAATTGGTTACACCTGCGCGTACAGAAACAAAGATTGTGAATGACTTATAAGAGGCTCACTTTGTTCATGTAATTCTATTGTCGAATATATACAAACCCCGTTTCCATATGAGTTGGGAAATTGTGTTAGATGTAAATATAAACGGAATACAACGATTTGCAAATCATTTTCACCCCATATTCAGTTGAATATCCTACAAAGACAACATATTTGATGTTCAAACTGATAAACTTTTTTTTTTTGCAAATAATCATTAACTTTAGAATTTGATGCTGGCAACACGTGACAAAGAAGTTGGGAAAGGTGGCAATAAATACTGATAAAGTTGAGGAATGCTCATCAAACACTTATTTGGAACATCCCACAGGTGAACAGGCAAATTGGGAACAGGTGGGTGCCATGATTGGGTATAAAAGTAGATTCCATGAAATGCTCAGTCATTCACAAACAAGGATGGGGCGAGGGTCACCACTTTGTCAACAAATGCGAGAGCAAATTGTTGAACAGTTTAAGAAAAACCTTTCTCAACCAGCTATTGCAAGGAATTTTAGGGATTTCACCATCTACGCTCCGTAATATCATCAAAGGGTTCAGAGAATCTGGAGAAATCACTGCACGTAAGCAGCTAAGCCTGTGACCTTCGATCCCTCAGGCTGTATTGCATCAACAAGCGACATCAGTGTGTAAAGGATATCGCCACATGGGCTCAAGAATACTTCAGAAACCCACTGTCAGTAACTACAGTTGGTCGCTACATCTGTAAGTGCAAGTTAAAACTCTCCTATGCAAAGCGAAAACCGTTTTTCAACAACACCCGGAAACGCAGACGGCTTCCCTGGGCCTGAGCTCATCTAAGATGGACTGATACAAAGTGGAAAAGTGTTCTGTGGTCTGACGAGTCCACATTTCATATTGTTGTTGGAAACTGTGGACGTCGTGTCCTCCGAACCAAAGAGGAAAAGAACCATCCGGATTGTTATAGGCGCAAAGTTGAAAAGCCAGCATCTGTGATGGTATGGGGGTGTATTAGTGCCCAAGACATGGGTAACTTACACATCTGTGAAGGCGCCATTAATGCTGAAAGGTACATACAGGTTTTGGAGCAACATATGTTGCCATCCAAGCAACGTTACCATGGACGCCCCTGCTTATTTCAGCAAGACAATGCCAAGCCACGTGTTACATCAAAGTGGCTTCATAGTAAAAGAGTGCGGGTACTAGACTGGCCTGCCTGTAGTCCAGACCTGTCTCCCATTGAAAATGTGTGGCGCATTATGAAGCCTAAAATACCACAACGGAGACCCCCGGACTGTTGAACAACTTAAGCTGTACATCAAGCAAGAATGGGAAAGAATTCCACCTGAGAAGCTTCAAAAATGTGTCTCCTCAGTTCCCAAACGTTTACTGAGTGTTGTTAAAAGGAAAGGCCATGTAACACAGTGGTGAATATACCTTTTCCCAACTACTTTGGCACGTGTTGCAGCCATGAAATTCTAAGTTAATTATTATTTGCAAAAAAAAATAAAGTTTATGAGTTTGAACATCAAATATCTTGTCTTTGTAGTGCATTCAATTGAATATGGGTTGAAAAGGATTTGCAAATCATTGTATTCCGTTTATATTTACATCCAACACAATTTCCCAAATCATATGGAAACGGGGTTTGTACAAGCTATGTTGGTGTATTCCACACTCTTACAGGAAGTTTTGTTTAAGTCTGCCAGTAATTCTGGACATTGTCCCAAATTCAATGGACTGTTTCTGCACAAGCAAACACTACCTCTTTTTGTATCACACCAACACCAATTCAACGATAAAAGGCTTTAATATCCTGAGATGGCATTAAAATAAAGACACAATAGAAAAATAAAGACTAAACTAAATCAAGTCAGCGGAAATATTTAGTTTTAAAATATGTAGACAATGAGCCTGCATCTGTTTGGAGGTAACTGTAAACTGTGGCCATGCATGATGCAGCAGAGAATATAAAGCCGCCACTCAAAGACATTGGCAAACTTTGCTTGAGCGCAGACAAACATGTGAAACGCGCCACTCAAACCTGCGCTTGTTTAGCCGCTGGCACCCAAAGGCGTCAGTTTCATGTGTGCCAGCTGAGCTAAAGTGCGCCCATGGGTACACAATGCAGCATCACAACCTGCACCAGTACCCTCACCGTGTCTATTTTGGCACTTTTGGAGCTTGATGGGAAAAAATGTTCCTCTTCCAAATGGCAAGTCAAGAGCCAGACAACATATTCATACATCTTAATTAGTAATAATGACACCCACTTGCTGCCAACTGTCTGATGCCTGTGGTTGTGTTGACTAGACTGTTGACCTTTTACATTCAAATTACTCATACAAAATGAGCAAAAGGGTCTAAACTGTGACCAGACATCTAAAGTTTAATGGAATCTGAATTTTTTAGATTTAGAAACAAGAATCCCCAGAAAACAAAATTAGTTTTCATAAAACTATTAACTGTATAGGAATCAGTTTGAATAACATTTGACCCATTTTAACTGCTCAATTATGGATACAGTCACTATTGTCACCTGTGCCCCATTGGAGAGGTCTTATTTTACTTTTTTCATTAATGTTGGAGGCACACACTAGTGGTGATTTGAGTCAGTCCCTGGAAAAAGCTGCCCTTTTTTTTGCTGCAGCTGTTACATATATTGTAATATTGTACTTGGTAATTGGGATTTGAATTTGAATGTATTAATGGACAAGCCCTTGAGATGCAGCATCTCATTTTCAAGGGGGACCAAATACATTTAAAATTAACACAATACAGTACAACACAGGACAAGTTACACAACAAACAATTACATAAAATCATTAAAGACAATTTTGCTCAGATACCTCTCAGCTCACACACCTCTCTCAGAATTTACAATATTTACAATAGAATAACATATAATGCAATAAAATAAATATAGTATTGTTAAATTAAATTCCAACCAAGAGCATACTACATACAGTGGCATTAGGTGTTAAGATAAACAAAAAGATACATTTTGAAGGGACCAATGGTTGATAAAGATGTCAGAGAGACAGGCAGATGATTTTAGTCAATGGGGGCTCTAAAAGAAAAGGCCAGCTCTTTACGGACAGTAAGGACAGTAAATGTAGGATAATGAGAATATCTTAGAGGGTAGGATGATATAAAGGGCACAATAAAACAAATGTGTTATATATTGTATATATTATATAAATATATAATATAACATAATAATATATTATATCAGTATATATTATATACGGTATATATAATAGGTAAATATTACAGATATGTTATACTTTATATTGCTACTACGGTACATTTTTTGTCTACTTTATACCTGCATTATCCTTTCCATCCTTTGTAACTAAGCTACTGTGTGGAACAATTTCCCTTGTGGATCAATAAAGTTTGTCTAAGTCTTAGTCTTAAATTTAGTGGTTCCCCACTTAAAGGGAATGTTTGCAACCTGTACGCGGAAGCCTTGAGAGCGTTAACTTTCCAATGTGTTTTATCATTTTCAAGCCCTCTTATGGCTTTCAGTACAAAATTACATAAGTACGTCTGTACATAACATGTGCATGCACATTAGCTGTATTGCAGTGGCGTGCAGTCACTAGAGGCAGGGGAGGCACGGCCTCACCTGCCATCATGGAAAGAAAAAAAAAGTAAAAAGAAAAAAAAAAAAATTTAATTCTTGTATGTATCCAGTGATTATACTAAAGTTATTTTCCATTTTACTTCACCAGTTTTAGATTATTTTTATTTTTATTTTCACATTTGCCGTTCAAATACTGAGAAGAGACGGTGCGGTGATCAGCAGCCAGTTGAGGCACGTCACTGCGTTGCACCTCAACATGGATTGTGCACAATGACTCGGCTAACTGCTGAGCTGCTGTGCAGTGAGACCGTATTGCTATATGAATTATATTATACATTTCCATAGTTTAGTTAGCTGAGGTATATAATGTACAGTGTATTTTGTCAACAACTGTATGTGTGTAACGTATTTTTAGTGCTGAGCGTTCATAAAACTGCTGCGAAGACACACTGTGTGAGGCTCGTCTCATAACCCCGCCTCCTGGTGCCAAGCACCTCCGCCGCAGAATGCACCGCCCGACGGGAGCGCCACACCAACCACAGCCCACACCCAAACCCTCCACGTGCAAGACCGAATCCACCCAAAAAAAGTCACTTAACAAGAAGCCAAAAAGTGCAAAAACAACAATGCTCGCGCTGCAGGAGCCGCTAACGACCGCAGGGACACAACATTAGGTACACCTGCACTGCAGGTTCATATGTTTGTAAATCTGACTGTGATGATGCAGTCGTGCCTCACCAGACATTAACCTCACTGCACGCCACTGCTGTATTGTTTGAAAATTATAGATAACATTAGCTATCACTGTTTGTATATTTTATCTTAACAACAAAATTACTGCAAATTGTTAGTTGCTTCTCTTGGACTTTTTTTGTTTTTCTGTATGTGCACACGCTCCCTGTGTCTACGTATGTATGACACAATGGTGAGTCCCAAAAAACATGAAAGTCAAATTCCTCGAACCGACAATTTGTATTCAATATAATTAGTAACTGTGAAAAATAGAGACAGTTAAAATGTATATGTGTTTGGGTAAACCACTAATGGTAACCGGTGGTGTTCTTGTTATATTTTTTGTTTGCAAAATATACTGAAACTGAGCAAGTTGTAAACAGCCCCTTTTAGGAAAATATTTGTTTTTCTAGTTCTTGTATTCAAATGTTTCTAAAATTCAGTAATACATTATTTGGGTGGTTGTATGGTATGATATGGTTATAAATCATGGATGTAACAATTTATGTTGAAAATGTATCTGAAATTAGGGTTGTCCCAATACCAATATTTTGGTACCGGTGCCAAAATATATTTCAATACTTTTCGTTACTTGATACTTTTCAAAATAAAGGGGACCACAAACAAAATATCATTGTTGGCTTTATTTTAACTAAACATCATATGATACATTAAACAAATGTTTCTTATTGCAATCAAAGAACAATTTCGTCATTAAATAAGATAGTGAACATACGAGACAACTTCTCTTTTAGTAATACGTAAGCAAAACATGTCTCTTAATTGGCTGGTGATGTATGCAGTAACATATTGTTTAATTTCTAATTCCATTATTTTATCAAAATTATGAGGGACAAAAGAACATTTATTTTGAATCTACTTGCTCATTTACTGTTAATATCCGCCTTCTTTCTGTTTTAACATGTTCTACCTACACTTCTGTTAAAATGTAATAAACACTTATTGGTCTGTTGTTTGGATATGTCACATAAGTTTTGGTATCAATCCAATACCAAGTAGCTACAGGGTCATATATTGGTCAAACGTAAAGTTCTCCTTTGTCCAGGGACGTATTTCCTGAGTTTATAAACAATAAAAAATGATAAAAGATTTTGAGATAATAAAAATATGGCGATGTAATCATTGTAGTATTGACTATACAGCTCTTGCTATCCTCACTGCCGATGTCTGTGTAGATCCACCCACCACTTTTGTTTATTCAGGAGCGCTAGCTTGCTGTAAGCGGTTAGCTATGGTATCCTCTTACGATGTGTAGTGAAACATGTTTAGCTATTCCTCGTCCTGCAGGGATGATACTTGTAAGACCCATGTTGTATTTGTCGCCATGGAGACAAGGATTAGTGAAGTAGCTAAAATACTGCCGACTGCAGATGGACCTTAGTCGCTAGCTAGTTAGCCATGTTTAAAACACCTCTTCTCGAGGGGCGCTTCCGTGTGAAAAGCTTCTCCTTGATTGTTTGTTTTTATGCCAAAATACGTCCATTCTCCCTATTTTGTCTCTACAGTTTGTCTGCTTGTAAGTACTCCGTGCGTATGCGTTGCCTAACATGCCCCAATCTGTTTGTTTTACCAGCAATGTCACGATGTGACAATGGCATCCCGTCATGTCAAAAAAATAAAAAAATACCGGTATTTTTCAGAAGCAGTATAGAACCATTTTCAATTCAATAGTACCGCAGTACTTTATTAGTACAGGTATACCATCTGAAATTGAACAAAACTTCAAATCTGAAAAGTCTCAAGGTAATGACACACCAAACTCATAAAATTGCATCTTGTAGCAACAACAATAGCACCAAAATAAATTAGTAATATTCAAATGAAAACAAATAGCACCAAAAATATAAAAAAGTGCTGATTTCAACACACACTAAATATTCTCAACCTTAATAGATGTTCCTGTTTTGTCATGAGCAGTGTTGTCATAGTACATTAAATTGTCATCTGAAAAGTGCAGATATTTGTATGTGGTGATGAGCCACAGCTGTAGAAAAGTTAACTTTTTTTAGGAGGAAGATGCAGAGGGTAGACGCACGCATCAGGTGCAGTAGAGGAGACAGAAGTGCGTACAGGCGATGTTGAAGTACAATCGCAAGTTTGATTAGTAGTAGTGGAAGCAGTAAATACAGCCAGTCAGCATTGGGTTTTATCTTTTTCTTTGGTGGTATTTTTGCATTCTCCTTTCTCCACCTACCATCTCATCAGAAGCAGCATGTATGTGCAGACGTTGTCTGAGCATAATAAAGAAGCGACTGACATTCAAAGTATTTTTTCATCACCGGCAACGCAGTGTTATCTTATTTCATTGAAGCACATGCCCTAGACGTTAAAATATCATCGACACAGATGAGCACATTAAGCAATGGAAACCTGGGTTTATTTACCATCGAGTTTGTATTTTAAATTGATGAAATTAAATCGGCAGGGACTGGCTAGTTGTTTTGGTAGCAGCTAAACGAGCATGTTGTGATACTGTGTACCAGTGATCACGTCTGTTAAACAGCGCTTGTGTAGTCTGCTGACAACAAAGATGATTTTGCTATTTACTGCAATTTTAAAACACTTGTTGTTTTTCACAATGTATCGTTTTCCTTTTATTCATCCATCTTCTTCCGCTTTTTTGAAGTATCGATGGGTACCTTCACATTTGAATTGAAACCGTAGCATTTCCCGGTACGTGGGAATTGATACCAGTACTCAAACAGTACCAATTTACGGTACGTCTGTGTGTGCTAATGGGTTAATAAATTTGAATTGCATATTAATAAAAACTCTTTTTTTTTATTTAACATTTCACAGTGAACTGATTATGAAAATGTTGCTGTCCAGTTGTTGTAGCTTATTTTCTTACACTTCTGAGTCTCATTTGCAAGTATTATAAAGTAGACTTTGCATGCAGTTACAATTTCAAGACATTGGATGGAAGTATTGTAGCCACAGTTAGTTGCCAAGTCAGGGCAAAGTCTTTGCCATTAAACTGAATAAATGTTTTTGTTACGCCCTAAAAAGTGTTGGTTATTATTTGTTATTATTATTAAACACTGTTTGATTAATTGTAGTTTACATTACCAGATTTGGAGTTATTGAAATCGCCATGTAAAATTGCTAATCATTAGTGTCCATGGCAAATCCAATTAAAATTAGCGTCAAGCTAGTGCATTGTGTTTAGTGGAGCCTTACTTTACATTCCAGTGTTTTCTATCAGGCATGCTTGCTTTGTTGGCATGGAAAATGTTTAACATTACCTATCAGAAATTTGGCTGAGTCTGCTATGGGTGCTGTTTGAGTGCTTGTTTGAATCATTGACTGGACGTGACGTTACATGCAACAAACATATTGAAATATGGCATTGTTTAGATTTTGGAATTTGGTCGGTGCCTATAAGAGTACCAAATTCAGTACACATCCCTAGTCCAAGTACAGTAATGTTACTGTTGTGCATTAGCAAATGTGCAGTTGATCTGGTCGGCTGCAGAAGCAAACACGTCAATATGGAAGACCCTAAACAGCATGTTGGCTCCCTCAATAGGAAATTTGAGTACAAAAAAACGACTTAATGGAACAATCGGACATTAAGTATCTTTAGGAAGTTTACTTTTTAACAAAGCATTCACATCCTAAAATAACACATCCATCCATCCATCCATCCATCCACCTATTTTCAACTGCTTGTCACTCTCACAAAAAGAGTAATGGGTCCACATTATTGTGGATAAATGTTTTTTTTCGCAAAACCAATATGTTTTTTTGTTAACATGAACCTGGTGTTAAAGATGTTAATTAAACACGTTAAGTGTATATATATTCCATTCCTTCTTTACTCTCTTTGCTCATGCAAAATTAAACCCTTTGATTGATTGATTGAGACTTTTATTAGTAGACTGCACAGTACAGTACATATTCCGTACAATTGACCACTAAATGGTAACACCCGAATAAGTTTTTCAACTTGTTTGAGTCGGGGTCCACGTTAATCAATTCATGGTATAGATATATACTATCATCATAATACAGTCATCACACAAGTTAATCATCAGAGTATATACATTGAATTATTTATATTATTTACAATCCGGGGGGTGGGATGTGGAGGGGGTTGGGGCGCGGGGGTTAGGTTTGGTTGATATCAGCACTTCAGTCATCAACAATTATATCATCTGAGAAATGGACATTGAAACAGTGTAGGTCTGACTTGGTAGGATATGTACAGCGAGCAGTGAACATAGTGAGCTCAGAAAGCCTAAGAACAAGTATATACATTTGATTATTTACATTTGATTATTTACAATCCGGGGATGTGGGATGTGGTGGGGGGAGGGTGTTAGTTTAGGGTTGTAGTTGCCTGGAGGTGTTCTTTTAGTGCGGTTTTGAAGGAGGGTAGAGATGCACTTTCTTTTACACCTGTTGGGAGTGCATTCCATATTGATGTGGCATAGAAAGAGAATGAGTTAAGACCTTTGTTAGATTGGAATCTGGGTTTAACGTGGTTTGTGGAGCTCCCCCTGGTGTGGTTATGGCGGCCATTTACGTTATGGAAGTAGTTTGACATGTACTTCGGTATCAGGGAGGTGTAGCGAATTTTATAAACTAGGCTCAGTGCAAGTTTTTTTACTCTGTCCTCCACCCTGAGCCAGCCCACTTTGGAGAAGTGAGTAGGAGTGAGGTGTGATCTGGGGTGGAGGTCTAGAAGTAATCTGACTAGCTTGTTCTGGGATGTTTGGAGTCTAGTTTTGAGGGTTTTGGAGGTGCTGGGGTACCAGGAGGTGATGCGTAATCGAAAAAGGGTTGAATGAGAAGAATCTTCATGGTGCTTTTGTTGACCAGAGAGGAGATTCTGTAGAGAAATCTTATTCGTTGGTTTACCTTTTTGATTACCTTGGTTGCCATTTTATCACAGGAAAGATTAGCCTCTAGAATAGAACCTAGGTAGGTGACCTCATCTTTCCTGGTGATAACAATGTTACCCATTTTAATAGTGAAGTCACTGACTTTCTTAAGGTTTCTTAAGGTAACACAATTAATTTAGATTTAAATAAATTACACCAAAACAAGATTAATCAAAATGAATCCAATCCTGGGATTATTCTGATTAAAAATGTTTGTCTGTTTGTGCATTAAGATCCCCATTAGCTGCTATGATAGCAGCAGCTTCTTAAGGTCTAAAATGTCACAATGCTTTAGCACATGGTCAACATTAAGGCAAAAGAGAAAACACATATTTATACAAAACAAACACCACATTCAAAATTTAACAGCTCCACATCAATTAAATACAATTGTTATGCTAGTATAGATCACACAATAGTCAAAGGAATGCAGCTTACAAAAACGGTTTCCTGTTGGAAAACAAAAAAGGCCCAAAAAAAGAAAATATTTATCATTCTTGTGTAAATACATACATTCTTGATCAAAAAGTTGTTGAATTTATTCCCAAGATCAAAAACACTTCAATGTCTTCTGCATTAAGTTAGTTCGACAAGGAGGTATGTCTCTGAATGTTCTCATTCATGCAGGTCACCGTCATCTCAGGGCGTTCAATTGATCGCAACTGGACTGTTTAGTTTGTCTTAGAAGACGTTTCACCGCTCATCCGAGTAGGCGTCATCAGTTTGTGCTCATAGACTTAGATTGGTCACATCTAGTCTAGCGGTTGGTGCCAAAACCCCAAATATGTATACTCCAAAACCAGGAGGCAAGTATGGTTTCGCCCTATTGTAGTGAGAGCATGCATCCAGTTTCAGAAGTAACAATAACAGAAGTGGAGAAGGAAAAAGATGACAGACGCAAAAATACTGTCGTTCCATATGTATCAGGTCTATCTGAGCAACTCAGAATAATGTTTAACCAACACAACATCCCAGTACACTTCAAAGCAAGGAACACTCTGAGACAGAGACTGGTGCATCCTAAAGACCGGACACCCCACACCCACAAAAACAATCTGGTGTATGCTACCCAGTGTAATGATGAATGCACTGATTCATTTATTGGGGAAACAAAACAACCACTAAGCCGACACATGGCACAGCATAGACGGGCAAACTCTTCAGGCCAAGACTCAGCTGTCTACCTGCACCTCAGGGAGAAACAACACTCCTTTGAGAACAAAAACGTACAGATTCTGAACATGGAGGACGGATGGTACAAAAGAGGAGTGAGGGAAGCCATCTATGTCAAGGTTGAACAAAGGAGGTGGTCTGCGACACCACCTGTTTCGCACATACAACACTGTCCTTTCAACCATTCCTAAAAGACTCAGACAAATAACAGGAGTTAGAAATTTGTGCCATTTGGGTACAACTGAATGGAATTCTTACGTAGGGGATTCCGACTATTTTGGACTGGTAGTAGTCGATCCACAGCGATCATTCTGCCACACAGTACATCAATGCTAACGAAGTGAATTTACACTTCAACGACTGTCGTTAGCTTTGACAGTAGGATTGCTCAATTGCATCAAAACAGTTATTTTTCTCACTACGATAGGGCAAAACCATCCTTGCCCAGGCACACCCTCCTGGTTTTGGAGTATAAATATTTGAGGTTTTGGCACCAGCCGCTAGACTAGATCTGACCAATCTAAGTCTCTGAGCACGAATTGACGAAGCCTACTTGGATGAGCGGCGAAACGTCTTCTAAGATTCAACAAGGAGGTATTAAAGGGCAACTTCCTTTGACTGACTTTAATCGTTTGACAGCACTATATTAAATATAATTAAAGAAAAAACAGTTTAAGTCACAACGTTCAGTTATAGGCGACCACGCAGATAGTTCATCATAATCATGTTTAAATTGGGCCACTAAAAAACAAGTTGTGGTTGTATTAAGTGTGGATGTCTTAAGGTGTCCTTAAACCATAATTGTCTTGCAAATAATTCAAATGTTTCATGCAGCGGACATTGTAGGTTGCACTGTATACCTGTATGTAGATGTGTGAGTAAGCTGCCATGATCACGTGACAGTGTTACAGTATAGTATGTTAAAGTGCCAATGATTGTCACACACACACTAGGTGCGGTGCAATTCCGTCCATCCATTTCCTACCGCTTGTCCCTTTCGGGGTCGCGGGGGTGCTGGAGCCTATATCAGCTGCATTCGGGCGGAAGGCGGGGTACACACTGGACAAGTCGCCACCTCATCGCAGGGCCAACACAGACAGACAACATTCACACACTAGGGCCAATTTAGTGTTGCCAATCAACCTATCCCCAGGTGCATGTCTTTGGAGGTGGGAGGAAGCCGGAGTACCCAGAGGGAACCCACACAGTCACGGGGAAAACATGCAAACTCCACACAGAAAAATCCAGAGCCCGGGATTGAACTCAGGACCTTTGTATTGTGAGGCACATGCACTTACCCCTGTCGCGCCGTGCGGTGAAATTATCCTCTGCATTTGACCCATCCCCACAGGGGAGCAGTGAGTGTCAACTGTTTGGAGGTTTATATTAAAAGTGACTGAGCTGCTGGTTACTGTTGCTCTTACCGTTCATCAAGACATAAATCATTCAACTAAGAATCACTTGCCACAACATGGTGCAGGGCTGCGTGATCCATGTTTATAAGCAAACATGTTTAGATCTGTCCACAGACATTTCAACTCCAAACACACTTTATGGAAGTAATGAAAACAAGTCTCACGGATCCCACCACCCCTTTTCTTACCGTGAAATAGGCTACAGTCGTCTTTGTGACGTCTGGATTTATGGCCTGGTAATTCCCCCTCTGGAGTAATTTGGCTGGTACATCTGCAGCTTAGCAGCATTCCAGCAGGGCTCCTCTGTGCTGTGAAGTCAAGAGATGACTGATTGATTGATTGTATTACTCACTTTTAGCATGGCTTTAGCAAACTATTGCAGGAAACTTAATGTGATCCAAACATTGCAGACTTTATGTTCTATCAAGCAGGGAGCGACTTGTCTACTGCTGTGATGACCACACATCCTAAATCCAAAGCGGACAGAAACAACACAAGTTGTAATAAACACAGCCTGAATACTGTGCATTCGTAACACTGTTGAAAGTGAAACACCGTCAGTCACAAAGTGTACTTTTATAACATTAGACGATAACATTAGATGATAATGAGGCCAGCCTGTAAAGTTGATTTTGTCCGGCCTGATAACTCACAATAATCATCAAAAATGTTAAAAAATGTTGTATGATTCCGTTATTGTCTAAAAATTGTGGCAACATGTAGAATTTAATCCCTTTTTATACAATAGTCACATGATTTATTTTTACATTTTCAATTACTCCCTTTATTCCATGAACCTATAACAAAGTATAATTCATCCAAATAGCAGAAGCATGCATGACAATAATAGAAATATCAGGATATGCATAATCGTTAAAACCTTATTAGGTTATTGCTTAATTTACATTCAGTATTTTTTAATTACACTTTTCTGACAGATTTTGCTTCATTATTTACTAATTTATTTTGAATACCTCTTATTATCCATTCATTTTTGACCGCTTTTCCATCCCGAGGTCGCGGGGGGCTGGAGCCTATCCCAGCTAGGGATGGGGGCTGGAGCCTATCCCAACTAGGGATAGGCGCATTGGCAACACTAAATTGGCCGTCTAATTATGTTAACTTATTTCATTTTCTAATTATCATTACAAACTATTCTTATTTTTTTATTCTTAATATATAATTACTACTGTTTATAATTACAATTTTATATTCTTATGATTGTTATTTAAATATTAGTTGTTTTTAACCGATTTAATTCTTATTTCATTGGGACATTCTACTCATACACCAGCAAAAATAAAAGATAATCCAAACAATGGATAGTCTTATGCGAAATATTTTAAAAAGAACATGTATCTTTTTCTTGCAAAATGCTTTTGGTTTACACATTAAAAAAACTAAATCTTAATACATTTTATTTGAGAACATCAAATATGCTCTCTCTCTCTCTCTCTCTCTCTCTCTCTCTCTCTCTCTCTCTCACAGATCACTCTCCGCGAGTGATCTGTGTTCAGTGAGATCATTGATTGATTGAAACTTTTATTATTAGATTGCACAGTACAGTACATATTCCGTACAATTGACCACTAAATGGTAAGACCCGAATAAGTTTTTCAACTTGTTTAAGTCGGGGTCCACCTAAATTGATTCATGATACAGATATATACTATATATATACATACTATCATCAAAATACAGTAATCACACAAGATAATCATCAGAGTATATACATTGAATTATTTACAATCCCGGGTGTGGGATGTGGAGGGGGCGTTAGGTTTGGTTGATATCAACACTTCAGTCATCAACAATTGCATCATCAGAGAAAGACTTGCGGTTGTTAGTGCTATTTTTGTTTGAGTGCTTAAAGATGATTAATATATATATATATATATATATATATATATATATATATATATATATATATATATATATATATATATATATATATATATATATATATATATATATATATATATATATATATATATATACAGTTCAGGCCAAAAGTTTGGACACACCTTCACCTCATTCAATGCGTTTTCTTTATTTTCATGACTATTTACATTGTAGATTGTCACTGAAGGCATCAAAACTATATAATGAACACATGTGGAGTTATGTACTTAACAAAAAAAAGGTGAAATAACTGAAAACATGTTTTATATTCCAGTTTCTTCAAAATAGCCACCCTTTGCTCTGATTACTGCTTTGCACACTTTTGGCATTCTCTCGATGAGCTTCAAGCACACCTGTGAAGTGAAAACCATTTCAGGTGACGAAGTGAAAACCATTTCAGGTGACTACCTCTTGAAGCTATATATATATATATATATATATATATATATATATATATATATATATATATATATATATATATATATATATATATATATATATATATATATTATTGTGCACACACACACACAAAATATGGACATATACATATTATATTTAATTATGCTGAAGGATCTAGAACAGTGGTTCTTAACCTTGTTGGAGGTACCGAACCCCACCAGTTTCATATGCGCATTCACCGAACCCTTCTTTAGTGAAAAATAAAATGTTTTTTTTCTTCAAATTTAAGACAAAGTTATAGGTTTTTGGTAACACTTCAGTATGGGGAACATATTATAAGTAACAAAGACTTAATTTAGAGTTATTTGGTTAGGGTTAGGGTTAGAGGGTTAGTGCCAGGGTTAGAGGGGACGGCGTGGCGAAGTTGGGAG
Organism: Entelurus aequoreus; assembly: GCF_033978785.1. Lineage (NCBI taxonomy): Eukaryota > Metazoa > Chordata > Actinopteri > Syngnathiformes > Syngnathidae > Entelurus > Entelurus aequoreus. The sequence continues at coordinate 37,190,155 of NC_084739.1, forward strand.
AGTGGCCGTGCCAGTAATCTGAGGGTTACTGGTTCGATCCCCACCTTCTACAATCCTTGTCACGTCCGTTGTGTCCTTGAGCAAGACACTTCACCCTTGCTCCTGATGGGCCTGGTTAGCGCCGTGCATGGCAGCTCCCGCCATCAGTGTGTGAATGGGTGAATGTGGAAATAGTGTCAAAGCGCTTTGAGTTCCTTAAAAAAAGTAGAGAAGCGCTATACAAGTACAACCCATTTACCATTTAGAGGGTTAGGGTTATAATAAGGCCATGCCAAATAAGGCATTAATAAGTACTTAATAATGACTAGTTAAGAGCCAATATGTTACTAATTTGCATGTTAATAAGCAACTAATTAATGGTGAATATGTTCCCCATACTAAAGTGTTACCATGTTTTATTACTGGTGCATAAAATGAACCGTGCATGAACATCACCTTGTTCAAACAGCAAAACAGACACAGTGCATAAACTCACAACAAATTACACACCTGCAAATCAGTCTGACTTCTGCTGTTGCCGTATCCTTAATACGCCGATAGGGAGAAGTTTTTATTTACATGATAAGTCGGGTGTGTCTTGACCTCCGCCGAACCCCTGAGCCTGACTCACCGAACCCCTAGGGTTCGATCGAACCCAGGTTAAGAACCACTGATCTAGAATGTATGGTTAGTGGTCAGGAATGACTGCAGATGGTAGTTTAAAAAAAAAAATCTGTGACAGCACTCATTAGGTTGAACCAATACTTAGAACAAAGTGAAAGTCCAAAGATCTCTGAAGAACTAAGAAAGAGAATCGTACATTTTCACATGATGGTCAAAAAGACTTCCGGAGCAATTTGGATACAACTGCTGATTAAAACATAATCTGTTGTATCGTACAACAACGAAAGTTGTTTACATGTGTCACACCTTGCTTGTTAAAGACTGGAAACTCTCAGGAGAAAGTACATTGGGTAGGATGCTTAAGCATCGTCTATAGTTATCAGGAAAGCTTAAGCTTGTTAATAACTGAAAACTGCTGGAAATAGCAATGAGTTGAAAGAGAAAGAAGCTCATGCTCTAAAATTGTGTAGCTGCGATAAAGCTACATAATTTCTGTGTGACGGTTTGGTGGTAAGACAAGGCCAAGACTGAGCTATTTGCTGTGTTTGTGCTGTTTAAAGGGCCACCCCTGGCTTAATTGGGGCCCTAAGCAGAATTTAGTTTGGACCACCCTATTACAATTTCTAATTTGTATGTAACATTAATTAAGAAACTGTTCAATTAAAAATAACAATTTTAACATAAATTTATAGACCACACTGGTGTTACCGTGTTGGGAAATTTCCCATCATGTTCTTATTAGTAACTGAGCAGGAGGCGGCTAGGAATACCTTAGCTATACAATTTCATATGAAGCATCTTGTCAATCATTGACATTTTACATGTGCTTCTTCACCCAAATGGAGCCACCAACAGAAAGCTGGGCCGTACGCACAGCGAGTGATCTGCGTTGAGGAAGATCACTTGCAGTTGTTAGTGCTATTTTTGTTTGAGTGATTCAAGATTATTTTATATGCACATCAAAGTTTCAATCAAAGTCTTGTTTCGTAAGTGAATGGATTGTGTACCGTTAAACTTATTGTGTTGATTTAGTTAATTAATTAAACAAGTTTACACTACTTTTAATTGTTGGTGCCAATGATGTCATCCAGCCCCCCATCAACGTTCTGCAAATTGATCCAAGATGTGCCAAAAATAAGGTATTTCAATTAAATTCCAAGTGGCACAAACCTTTTGGATGATTTGCAAATGAGGTGTCAAACCGAAACCCAAATATGGCCATGCTCTTTTGCAGCACATGGTACGGTGCACTGCACACTACAAATTTAACCAATTAATTAACCAATTATAGGGAGCCCACAATAAATATGACATTACCGCCTGTGATGAGTTCATGCAAACTTGTGTCTAACTGTAGTTCCTTTTTTTTTTGGCCTTGTGGTTAGAGTGTCCGCCCTGAGACTGGAAGGTCGTGAGTTCAAACCCTGGCCGAGTCATACCAAAGACTATAAAAATGGGACACACTGCCTCCCTGCTTGGCACTCAGCATCAAGGGTTGGAATTGGGGGTTAAATCACCAAAATGAATCCCGAGCGCGGCCACCGCTGCTGCTCACTGCTCCCCTCACCTCCCATGGGGTGAACATGAGGATGGGTCAAAGGCAGAGGATAATTTCACAACACCTAGTGTGTGTGACTATCATTGGGACTTTAACTTTAACTTCAATTAATCAGTCCAACAAAACAATACACAATAATACCATAAAAATACAATTCCAATTCCAAAACCAAACCCGGCCCAGCATCATTCAGAATAGCAATCAACAGAGCAATTGAGAGGACACACAAACATGACACAAAACAATCCAAAAGTAGTCAAACAAAAATGAATAATATCAACAACAGTATCGATATTAATAAGAATTCCAAAAAAGCAGTAATTAGAAATCCCTCATTTACATTATAATCACAGCCATTTATAAAAAATAAAATAAAATAATAAAAACATTTTAAAAAAGAACAATAGTGTCACAGTGGCTTACACTTGCATCGCATCTCATAAGTTTGACAACACAGTGTGTCCAATATTTTCCACAAAGATAAAATAAGTCATATTTTAGGTTCATTTAATAGTTAAAATAAATTTAAATAATGAATCCCATATTCCAATATATGACTCATTATTATCTAAACTAAAGGTTAACTGTAGTTCATGACCATACAACAATGTTATGACTACTTCCACCGTCTAACTGCAAGAGTTGAACTCAATTATGTTGATAGTTGTTTACTGCATTTGTTTCTTTACGGACTGGTCATGATGTACACTCGTCTAAATGAGTTGGCGTCTGTGCCGTCTGTCCTTCCACTAGTCGTCACCTGTCTGTTCACCTGACACCACACGCGTGGCCGCTATCAAAGAAACAATAGCTTCCACATATAAGCAACTTAGGGTCGGCGGCACGTCTGACACCTGATTTATGTCGAGCACCTATTTGGATGAGCTAACTATGCAACAAAAGAGTCCTGTGTTGGGGGACTGGGTGGGGTCTAACACTCTGAAGAGCTAACCATGACATCTGGCCCTCGGTCCATCCACCAAGTTCATGCCAGCTGACTAAATAGGACAAGATAGGTATGTTTTTCTTGAAAAAAAACACCTCATCCATCTGCTGAATTTCTCCCCAAACAAGTTTGTCGGTAACTACCTGAGGCCATCCCAGCCACAGACGCGTGCAGAATGACACTGATCCCCTCGCTATGACGCCCATCCATATTTAAAAAGGTGTGCAGGTGACCTTTTAAAGGGCACCGTGGCACGCTTAGGCTCTCAGAATCTTGCGCAACACATTTGTCGTATATTTCCTCAAATTACAGCAATATGATATAATGCACGCGTAGCTCAGAAGGAAGGCGCTCGGGTGACACGTGCCAACGCCACAAGCTGCCACCTTTGTCATCTGATCCGGCGATGAATGACTAAGGATGACAATGAGTGTGCCAATTAGTTTATCAATACAACAGGTGACAGCTATGTAAACCCCTATTACAACTTATCTTCCAAGGCAGAGGATGAAATATTCATCATGATTGCAGGTTGTTAGTATGAGCGTCTATTTTTTGCCTCATTTTAAATAATCTAATAGAGTTGTCAGTGCACTTATGTTTTCCTTGTTTCCCCAGGTAACCTTTGTTTCTGCAGCAGCTGCCATACTTTAATAATTGGGGTAACAGGAGAGAGGGCACGGTTTTAACCTGCTAGGTGGCGAGCAAAGCCGGTGACAAAAGCGTCAGACGGTAAACAACACAAGTGTTTCCCATCACTTGTCTTTGGCACAGGCTCGTTATACACATAGGCAAATTAAAAAAAGGGGGGGGGGGGGGTTAACAAGCATTTACAATGCGGGGCCTCAGCAGTAGAGGCATGGGAATTCCTCAAGAACAAAATGAAGAGCCTGCTCATGGAAAGGAGAGACACATTATTGACAAAAAACATGATTAAAAAAAAGCTAATAGTCATTTAATTACCAGCGTAATGGGGAAGAATCCCTATAAAATAAAGCGACACTTTGAAGAAATGCATACATTTGCACTACAATTAATCACTAAATACAGAATGTTATGTGTGCTTTAATGATTTGTTTTGTATTTAAATTAGGGCTGAATCACAAAAAAAAATATTGCATTAATCATGTATCCAATCAGAATCAGAATCAGAAATACTTTAATAATCCCCGAGGGGAGATTAAAGATTTTCAGCACAATCCCATTCAAGAGCAGACAAACATTACAGGGAGACAGAACAGGATCGCTGACGGGTCTGCCAACTCCCGGCGCCCCTTACAAAAAAGGTGAGAAACAGGTAAACGCTGGGGGATGGGTGAGAAGAAAAAAAAATCAGTCTGAGGCCCCGTGTACACTAAGCCGGTTAAGGTTATCCAGGGTAAATCACACCTAACCTTATCCGTGTCCACACACAACAATGCCACCGTTTAAAACCCCCGCCCCCTCCGTCCGCCGGCGCAACGCATGCGCAGACTTTTTTTTTTTTTTAAATCCACCTGAGCGTCCATCTGCTCCAAACTCTCCAGTAGGTGACTTTACTTCACTGTGAAGTTGTCATTTAAAAGAGCTATATTGTAAATAGTTTGCTTTGCATTTTACATTTGTTTGCTGTGTTTTGTGTGCAAGTTTATAAATTAAAATATATCTCCTTTAAACAATATCCAGTGTTGTGGTATTTCAATGAACTAGAATCCAGTGTGCTGTGGGGCCCTATTGTAGTTGTGTTGTATCCAAAATAGCTGCAATCGTCTGTTGCCTTCTCTTAAGGTATTGATTTTTGATTTCCAAAAGCGCCTGTACATGGAGAAGAAGGAGAAACACGAGCATGTATGGATGATCCGCCTCCATCTTTGTTATGAAGCTGACTATGGCGCGTTCTTTCAGAGGTCTCTTCCTGTGTGGAGCGGGGTCTTTCTGCCGTCACTTACTCTCCGAACTCACTTTGTCAATCGATCAATCAATGTTTATTTATATAGCCCTAAATCACAAGTGTCTCAAAGGGCTGTACAAGCCACAACGACATCCTCGGTACAAAGCCCACATAAGGGCAAGGAAAACTCACCCCAGTGGGACGTCGATGTGAATGACTATGAGAAACCTTGGAGAGGACCGCATATGTGGGTAACCCCCCCCCCTCTAGGGGAGACCGAAAGCAATGGATATGGAGTGGGTCCATACTTGCCAACCCTCCCGAATTTTCCAGGAGACTCCCGAATTTCAGCGCCTCTCTCGAAAACCTCCCGGGACAAATATTCTCCCGAAAATCTCCCGATTTCCAGCCGGAACCTGAGTGACGAGTCGACAGTCTGTTTTCACGTCCGCTTTCCCACGATATAAACAGCGTGCCTGCCCAATCACATTATAACATCTATGGCTTTTAGAGTGCACAACTGCGCACACAACAAGGAGACAAAGCAGAAGAACGAGGAAGATACAGACATGGCGACGCCGACGACGAGTATGATGAAGAAATACGCTTGCAAGTTCCAAAAGTTTATCCAGGACAGTTCGAAGGGGAAGGGGTATGCTGCCTGTAAATTTTGTAGAACAGACTTCTGCATTGAACACGGTGGCCGAACGGATATACTCACTCATGAACGGTCAGCAAAGAACAAGGTGGCCGCAGTGCAGCACCTGTCCCAGCCCAGTATTATGGGCCACCTCGCTAAATGGAGACCCGAGGGTGTAACTTATGCCGAGACAAAGATGGCTATACTGATAGCTGGAAGCAACATCCCATTCTCATTTGCGGATGTCTTCAACAAATCCGTGAAGGATATGTTCCCGGATTCAGAGATCGTTCGCCAGTACGCAAATGGCAGAACGAAGGCTACTCAAATAGTTAAAGGTAAGTGTTGCTGTTTTTTAGTAAGCAGCAATCTGTGCTTCTGGCTGCAAAGCATTGCACTTTCAAGTACAACAATGAGTAGATGAGTGTTATGTGTGTATATGTGTAAATAAATGAACAGTGAAATTCAAGTATTTCTTTTATATATATATATATATATATATATATATATATATATATATATATATATATATATATATATATATATATATATATATATATATAGCTAGAATTCACTGAAAGTCAAGTATTTCTTATATATATATATATATATATACATATATATATATATATATATATATATATATATATATATATATATATATATATATATATATATATATTAATGAAACTAAACAATGGATGTCCGCTAACTTTTTGCAACTCAACGCTAAGAAAACGGAAATGCTGATTATCGGTCCTGCTAGACACCGACATCTATTTAATAATACCACCTTAACATTTGACAACCAAACAATTACACAAGGCGACTCGGTAAAGAATCTGGGTATTATCTTCGACCCAACTCTCTCGTTTGAGTCACACATTAAGAGTGTTACTAAAACGGCCTTCTTTCATCTCCGTAATATCGCTAAAATTCCTTCCATTTTGTCCACTAGCGACGCTGAGATCATTATTCATGCGTTCGTTACGTCTCGTCTCGATTACTGTAACGTATTATTTTCGGGTCTCCCTATGTCTAGCATTAAAAGATTACAGTTGGTACAAAATGCGGCTGCTAGACTTTTGACAAAAACAAGAAAGTTTGATCATATTACGCCTATACTGGCTCACTTGCACTGGCTTCCTGTGCACTTAAGATGTGACTTTGAGGTTTTACTACTTATGTATAATATACTACACGGTCTAGCTCCATCCGATCTTGCTGATTGTATTGTACCATATGTCCCGGCAACAAATCTGCGTTCAAAGAACTCCGGCTTATTAGTGATTCCCAGAGCCCAAAAAAAGTCTGCGGGCTATAGAGGGCTTTCTATTCGGGCTCCAATATGCCCTCCCGGTAACAGTTAGAGATGCTACCTCAGTAGAAGCATTTAAGTCCCATCTTAAAACTCATTTGTATACTCTAGCCTTTAAATAGACCCCCCTTTTAGACCAGTTGAACTGCCGTTTCTTTTCTTTTCTCCTCTGCTCCCATCTCCTGCGTGGAGGGGGAGTTACACAGGTCCGGTGGCCACGGATGAAGTGCTGGCTGTCCAGAGTCGGGACCCGGGGTGGACCGCCAGCCTGTGCATCGGTTGGGGACATCTCTGCGCTGCTGGCCCCACTATGGACTGGACTTTCGCTGATATGTTGGATCCACTGTGGAAAGGACTTTCACAATATTATGTCAGACCCACTCGACATCCATTGCTTTCAGTCTCCCCTAGAGGAGGGGGGGGGGGGGGGGGCTTACCCACATATGCGGTCCTCTCCAAGGTTTCTCATAGTCATTCACATCTACGTCCCACTGGGGTGAGTTTTTCCTTGCCCGTATGTGGCCGCTGTACCGAGGATGTCGCTGTGGCTTGTGCAGCCCTTTGAGACACTTGTGATTTAGGGCTATATAAATAAACATTGATTGATTGATATATATATATATATATATATATATATATACACACACAGTATATGTATATACATATATATATATATATATATATATATATATATATATATATATATATATATATATATATATATACAGTATATATATATATATATACATATACTGTATATATATATATATATATATATATATATATATATATATATATACATATACATATACATATATATATATATATATATATATATATATATATATATATATATATATACATATACATATATATATATATATATATATATATATATATATATATATATATATATATATATATATATATATATATATATATATACTGTATATGAAATACTTGACTTTTGGTGAATTCTAGCTGTAAATATACTCCTCCCCTCTTAACCACGCCCCAACCACGCTCCCCGCCCCGACCACACCCCCCGACCCCCATCTCCCGAATTCGGAGGTCTCAAGGTTGGCAAGTATAAGTGTGTCTGACATAGTATTGTAAAAGTCCCGTCCATAGTGGATCTAACATAATAGTGAGTGTCCAGTCCATAGTGGGGCCAACAGGAAACCATCCCGAGCTGAGACAGGTCAGCAGCGCAGAGATGTCCCCAACCGATGCACAGGCGAGCGGTCCACCCCGGGTCCCGACTCTGGACAGCCGGACTTCATCCAAAGCCACCGGACCTGTGTGTCCCCCCCTCCTCCACAAGAGAGAGGGGGCAGAGGAGAAAAGAAAAAAAAACGTCAGATCAACTAGTCTAAAAAGGGGGTCTATTTAAAGGCTAAAGTATACAAATGAGTTTTAAGATGGGACTTAAATGCTTCTACTGAGGTAGCATCTCTAACTGTTACCGGGAGGGCATTCCATAGTACTGGAGCCCGAATAGAAAACGCTCTATAGCCCGCAGACTTTTTTTGGGCTCTGGGAATCACTAATAATCCGGAGTTCTTTTAACGCAGATTTCTTGCCGGGACATATGGTACAATACAATCGGCAAGATAGGCTGGAGCTAGACCGTGTAGTATTTTATACATAAGTAGTAAAACCTTAAAGTCACATCTTAAGTGCACAGGAAGCCAATGCAGGTGAGCCAGTTTAGGCTTTGTAAACGATCATTGAGCCCATACAAAGCTAAGTGCCGGAGATTCAAGAATTACACGGCTGACTTACCCGTGTAAAAATGTGTCCGAGGAGGGGGACCTTAAACGCTGGTTTAGTGTGGCTGAAACGGGGTTTAGCCTAAAGAATTATTCGTTCAAGGGGTTAAACGACTTAGTGTAGACATGGCCTAAGCCTGCGCCCTGTAGAGGGGGTCCAGACTGAGGCCAAGGAAAAAAAAACTCATAGCCATAGCACACATAATCGTGTGTGTAAGAGGGAAACATCAAAGAATACAAAGGACATTAAAAGAGCAGAGCTGATGCAACCAGCCACTTCTACGCACAGTCACAACCGAAACAAAAAAACGACAAAAAAACAAAAAAATAACATATACCCTGTGGTGGCCTCTGCGGTTGTCCACGCCATCGTCTGCTAGGGTGGGGGGAGCATGGCCAGAGACAGGAGCAGACCCAACAAAGCAACCATATATTCCGATTGCACATGCTCCTTTACTTTAACCGCAGATTGTTACCTGGAAGGTGGCATGGGGTCAGTGCAAAGATGAGTAAGGAGTCAATGACTGGTGTGCTCACTGGTAAATTCCACTTTAGAAAAAACGGTTACCAAATTTTAGTCGAATATGCAAAGACATGCATTCATGTAAAATATTTTAAAAAATAGTTTATGACATTCTGACAATAACATTGCATTTACATTAGGTCAAAATATTGGTCTTTTTTTAAATTAATTTTTTTACAGTTAATTAAAATACAAACAAGTAATTTACTGCAAATATTCGATTCATGTTCTTTCGTTTATCCTAGGTCTGTTTTTTTTGGGACACCCAGACTTCTCGGTCTCAGGACATCTCTTACAGGTCCACTGGAGAAACAGAGGTGTTCCCAGGGCCAGGCCAGTTGCAAGACATAATCCCTCCAGTGTCCAAGTGTACCCCAGGTCCCCTTCCGGCTTAGGCATGCCTGGAACACCTTACCGGGAAGATGTCCAAGACGCATCTGGACAAGATTCCCACCTCAAATGGTTCCTCTGGAAATGAGGAACAGCTCCTCTCGGATGATCGGGCCCCCCACACGGTCATTTTAGTCACCCAGCCACCCTGCAAATGAGGGCATTCAATTCGGCCGTTTGTACCCGTGATTTTGCTCTTTCAGTCACTTCCCAAAACTGGTGAACATAGGTAAGGGTATGGCTTGTAGATAGTAAACATCAAGCTATTATTCCAGCCAATTGGCCCTTTTCTACCTCAATAACTTTTTCAGGAACTTTCCCACTTACTTTAAGTTACCCCCTGTGTTTCCACCAAAAACTACCCAGGTCGATTTAGTTCTTCAGGAACCTTTTGGAGTTCCTCCTAGCTATTAGTGACTTTTCAAAGCTACCCTGAATATTCTCAGGGGCGGGCTCTGCTGTCAAATGCTTATTGGTTGAACAATGTTCCTAAAACATATTTTTCAAACACACGACCGCCATTACAGAGTATGCGAGGACGACTTGTTTATTTCTTGTGTATTTCTATTACAATAAACTTGACAATGAAAAGAAGGAAGAACAAAGTATACTTTCTTGCAGTGTTTTTACTCCGCTCCAGTCTTTAAACTGCATGCATTGATTGATTGATTGCAACTTTTATTAGTAGATTGCACAGTACAGTACATATTCCGTACAATTGACCACTAAATGGTAACATCCGAATAAGTTTTTCAACTCGTTTAAGTCGGGGTCCAAGTAAATCAATTAATGGCAGTTTAATGTTATTATTTTTACAAACTTAATTTCGATACACAAAGCTACGAGAAGTGTATGGACTCTTTTAAACATACTGTAATTTACGGAGTAGTATGAAGCCGGTCTCGAAGCAACAACCTCAGGTGCTTACTATTCTGACTTTGTAGGGTAAATGTGAAATAAAGGAGGTAGTACACAAATGGCATTAATTATTAACTATTTACATTATTACATATTGTAAAAGTAGTCAGTGACACTCTATTTGTGTAGTTATTAGCCTCAACCCGTGTTAATAGAATGTCAATGCTAACAGGCTAACACTAAAGCCTATGTGTTTGTGTTGTCGGCATGAAATGTATTATTTATATATTGTTATTTAAAGCTGAAATGGACCATAAGCAACCGCCTGACCCTCATTAATTCAGCATTTACTGAGAAGACGCCTTTCTGACTGTTGGACATTGTGGACAAAAGCCTGACTTTTCATGAACAATTTGGTCCACTTTATTCTTAAGTCATATGGTTTTGTATATTATTGTTTTGTATTTCATTTACTTACTTTTTAGTAAAATAACTGTGTCCTAATATTGTCTGTTTATTTTCATGGTATGAGTGTAGAAATATGGTAAACCACTCGGAGTCAACTACCCTGAACTGTAAAATGCGGTGGAAACATAAACCACACACTTCTACAGGAACATCTAGTTCCAGGAACTACAGGTGGAAAAGGGCCTATAACTGCAGAAGCTGCACCGTTTCGCCTGTCGATATCACGCTCCCGCCTTCCCTCACTCGTTTACAAGATCCTGAGCTACTCCTCCTCTGCTCCCTAACCAATGGCTGCAATCCGCCTTAAGCCAGCTGAGAACTATGGCCTTGGTTTTGAAGGTGCCAAGTCTCCTCTCAGAAGCTTCACACTCAACTATGAACCGCCTCAGCAAGCGCTGGAGGTCACGGCTTTATGAGGCCATCTGAACCATATCATGTGCAGATAGCAGAGATGAGATCTTAAGGCTCTCAAACTGAACACCCTCAATGCCTTTTCTGTCTTTGATTGATTGATTGATTTAAACTTTTATTAGTAGATTGCACAGTTCAGTACATATTCCGTACAATTGACCACTAAATGGTAACACCCAAATAAGTTTTTCAACTTGTTTAAGTCGGGATCCACGTAAATCAATTCATGGTAATACAATTCATGTCAATAAAAAGTATGAACAGAACCAGTAAAAAAGGGCAGCCTTGGCCGCCCTAGTCCAATGTTCACAGTGAACATGCTCAACTTACTGCTGGACGAAAACTGTACCACCTGTAGCTGAGGTTTGACTAACGGTCTTGCCCTTCCCTCCAGTACTTTGTAATAAGACTTTCACAGGGAGGCTGAAAAGTGTGATCCTCTTGTAGTGCCAATACCCTCTGGTGAAGTTCCTTGAAAAGTGGGACCACGACCCCAATCCATATGTACTGGTCTCGACTTCTGTGCAATGTTTTAGAGATGGGTCATCTAAGACAGTCCTACAACATTCAGGGCCTTAAAGGCCTACTGAATCCCACTACTACCGACCACGCAGTCTGATAGTTTATATATCAATGATGAAATCTTCACATTGCAACACATGCCAATACGGCCGGGTTAACTTATAAAGTGCAATTTTAAATTTCCCGCGAAACTTTCGGTTGAAAACGTCTATGTATGATGACGTTTGCGCGTGACGTCAATGGTTGAAACGGAAGTATTCGGACACATTGTATCTCAATACAAATAGCTCTGTTTTCATCCCAAAATTCCACAGTATTCTGGACATCTGTGTTGGTGAATCTTTTCCAATTTGTTTAATGAACAATAGAGACTGCAAAGAAGTAAGCTGTAGGTGGGGTCGGTGTATTAGCGGCTGGTTGCAGCAACACAACCAGGAGGACTTTGAGGATAGCAGACGCGCTATCCGACGCTAGCCGCCGACCGCATCGATGATTGGGTGAAGTCCTTCGTTGCGCCGTCAATCGCTGGAATGCAGGTGAGCACGGGTGTTGATGAGCAGATGAGGGCTGGCGTAGGTGGAGAGATAATGTTTTTATCATAGCTCTGACGAGGTCCCGTAGCTAAGTTAGCTTCAATGGCGTCGTTAGCAACAGCATTGCTAGGCTTCGACAGGCGGCACAGCATTAACCGTGTAGTTACAGGTCCAGTGTTTGGTTCGGTGTTTCCTGATAGTAGTATTGTTGATCTTCTGTCTATCCTTCCAGTCAGGGGCTTATTTCTTTTGTTTCTATCTGCATTTAAGCACGATGCTATCACGTTAGCTCCGTAGCTAAAGTGCTTCACCGATGTAAAAGTCACTGTGAATGTCCATTTCGCGTTCTCAACTCTCATTTTCAAGAGGATATAGTATCCGAGGTGGTTTAAAATACAAACCCGTGATCCACAATAGAAAAAGGAGAGAGTGTGGAATCCAATGAGCCCTTGTACCTAAGTTACAGCCAGAGCGAAAAAAAGATACGTCCTGCACTGCACTCTAGTCCTTCACTCTCACGTTCCTCATCCACGAATCTTTCGTCCTGGCTCAAATTAATGGGGTAATCGTTGCTTTCTCGGTCCGAATCGCTCTCGCTGCTGGTGTAAACAATGGGGAAATGTGAGGAGCCTTTCAACCTGTGACGTCACGCTACTTCCGGTACAGGCAAGGCTTTTTTTTATCAGCGACCAAAAGTTGCGAACTTTATCGTCAATGTTCTCTACTAAATCCTTTCAACAAAAATATGGCAATATCGCGAAATGATCAAGTATGACACATAGAATGGATCTGCTATCCCGTTTAAATAAAATAAAATCATTTCAGTAGGCCTTTAAGGAATTAAGGGATACATTCGTCTTGCCACTGAGGAGATAATTAGACCACTTCAGCAATGTCAGCCACAGTGATGGACACATCTGCGGTTGTATCCTCAGAATCTGCATCTCCTAAAGAAAGTGTGTCAATGGGGTTGAGAAGGGTTTTAAAGTATTGTTCAAACATGATCAGGATGTTATGGCCAAACCGTGGTTAGCACAGAAGTCTGATAACATAACACCGCACGGGTTTAGTTCGGATAGGCTGTTCCCCTCAATCGTGCCCGGCAAGGTCCTACCGTTGTTGCCAACATGGGCATAAAAGTCTCCCAGTAGAACTACATAATCTTCAGTGGGGATGCTCTCCAGCAACCACAAGATAGACTCCAAGAAGGCTGTGTAGTCTGAACTTACATTTAGTCCAAATGCACTGAGAACAGTCAGGACCCGCTCCTGACAATT